>NW_026111953.1:0-90000 GCF_024679095.1 Eriocheir sinensis
CCATTATTAAAAAGTATACAATCGTTATTTTCTCTAGCCCTGCAGCCTCTCCCCCTCCAGGGCCGGCCAGCGCGGGGCACCGTCGGCAAACAGGAGCCCCGCCACAACTCCTCCTCGGCTACACAATTTAACTTTACCTCTACGTCTCCAGGCTGGTTCCCGCCCCGCTCCTGCAGACCTCATTTTCTTACTTTCTCAAGGTTGTGTTTTCCTGGTTTGACTTTCCGTGTTTCCTGTTTCCTCCAGACTCATTTCCTGCTTGTTCTGACTTCATTTTGCTAGTTTTTCCAGGGTTGTTTCATTTGTTTTAGTTTCCCCGGTTCCTGCGTCTCTCAACCAACCAACCATGTTTCCTGTTCCTTTTAACGTCATTTTATTAGTTTATTGGTTATGTTTTTATTTTTGGGATAAGTTTCATGATTCCTGCTTTCTTCCTTCTTTCCACGTTTTCTGCTCCTCCTGTGCAATGTGTTCTGCTCGTGTATGCAATTGTGTGTGTGTGTGTGTGTGTGTGTGTGTGTGTGTGTGTGTGTGTGTGTGTGTGTGTGTGTGTGCTCTCTATCTCTCTCTCTCTCTCTCTCTCTCTCTCTCTCTCTCTCTCTCTCTCTCTCTCTCTCTCTCTCTCTCTCTCTCTCTCTCTCTCTCTCTCTCTCTCTCTCTCTCTCTCTCTCTCTCTCTCTCTCTCTCTCTCTCTCTCTCTCTCTCTCTCTCTCTCTCTCTCTCTTTCTTCTCTGTTGTTTCTCTTCTTATTTGGTATGTCTCCGATCTCTACTCACTTTCTTTCCATTTTCTGTCAACTCTTTCTGCTTGGCGTGAATGCATTTAGCGTCCGGCAATGTGTGAAATAAACCGCCAGTTGTAGTGAATCAGTTTCAATATGTTGCTGCTGTCTTCCTGCGGTTCATGGTTTAACTTGACTTTTATGTATTCGCTCAAATGTTTTGCACATTAGAATATATCCATCTGTTTGTAGGTCTGCTTATTCGAACTGAGCTGTATCATAGCGTTTCAACGAGACAGTAGAATAAGTGCCATTTTCTCTTCCTTTCCCAAAATATGTCTTGCGTTTCTTAATTACAGTGATAAATAATAAAAATAAGCGTCTTATGTATGCTCTTACCAAAATAATATACCATTAACAAACATTTCAGTTCCTTTTACTCAAATATTCTTACGTTTTCGTAAAACCAAAAAAGAAATTTGCATTTTCTTTTAGGAATTTCCGCTCTAAACAAAATATGTTTCTTACGATTTATAAAAATATGTAGCAAAAGAAAGATATTCCATTGTTCCGAACCTCACGCAGACTTCATGAAAACTTTCCGAGTTTTCCTCTCAAGGTAAAAAAAATCTACTACCAACGCTTTTCTATATATATGTTAAAATCATTCACAATTTCAGAACTCTAGAGAGGACAATGTTTTCCCTTTAAAAGAAAAAAAAAACTCACTGCTCACATTTTGTATAATAATAAAAACAAATAACTAGTCACTATTTTTCCAAAACTCCTGCAGCCTGTCCGGAAATCTCCTTCCCAAACTGCTTCCTTCCTAAGCTGAATAAATATAAATAAGAGTATATAAACATTTACCTATACTACTAAAAAAAAAGATATTCACTACTTCCAAGTCTCTGCAGCCTGTCAGTAAATCCAATTTGAAAACTACCTACTTCCTCTGTTTCATATATATATATATATATATATATATATATATATATATATATATATATATATATATATATATATATATATATATATATATATTAACAATTTAGTTACTTTGCCTTACAATATATACGAGAGTAGATGTTCCTATGTACTTTTAAGCCCTGTAACAAAAATATAAAAACAGTAGATATCTACACGCCCTTTCTAAACTCTACTTACTTTATATATATATATATATATATATATATATATATATATATATATATATACATATATATATATATTAATAGATGTCTTATTACTTTAAGATATGAAAAACGTAGATAGTCACAATAATTTCTAAATCTACTAAAGCATATTCACATTTCTTCCATTATTAAAGTAGATATCTGTTATTTTCCCAAGCCGTGTTTATAATATTTTAATGTCCATAAAATACATATAAAGGTAGATAGCCAATAATACCCTTTCTAAAATCTACTAGTGTATATTCATGCTTATTAAAAAAATAGACATTCACTAGTCCCTATGCCCTGCTATTCACAATCTTCTCCTGAGGGAACCTGCAGCAAAGACAGAACAGACATCTCTAATCCACTTGGAATCTACGGACGTTTTGATTATCAGTATAACATAAAAAAGACTATATTACCCTTTCCTCCACTATATAAGAAGATACTACTATTTTTTGTCTGATATATACTTATTCCCTTGTTTTAGTATAAAATTACATAGTGAGCATCTACGTTTTCCCTATTATTAACCTGGGAACGCAAACCTTCGCTTTGTCACATACAAACCTGGGGTGTAGCTAACCCTATTTTCGGATCGAGAAAAAACACGTTTCTTTCAAACACCACAGTTTTGAAAAATTCCAAGAAATTCAGCCTCCTTCCTTCATTTTGGTTGTTAAAGTTACTTGACTCACTAAATTCTTCTGGTCTAAAAAAAAATAATGGAAAAATACTGAAATTTCAAGTTTTCCCAAAAATTCAAGATAAAAATTCAAATTAAATAAAAAAAATTTCTTTAACCCTGGAACACTGAACCTGTTTCCCTGTTACACGGCCAATGAACGTGGGTAGTTTATACCCGATTTTGGAAAATTAAAGAAAAATAGTAAATATACAACGATAATCCCATCCTGTACACACTAAATATAACTCTTACTTAGTAATGAAACTATTAAATTAGAAAAATTTACTTTAAGAAACTTAAATTAAAAAGAAAAGGTAAAAGGAATGTAAAAAGGAAAATTTTGAATGTTTTTGCAAAAAAAATAAGCAAAAAAGAAAACCTCCCCATAAAAATCGCTCAGATGCTCCCACATCGCTTCCAAGGATGTCAGGCTCTCATCCCAGGGGGTCATCAATGCACAGGCGATGCGGGAACTGTAGGGAAGAGAGTAGTGAAAAAACACCCTTTTTTAGTGCACCAGAAATGCATAAATTGTGGAATATAATGTGTTTTTTGCTTATAAAACCCATTGAAAACTGTGTATAAAAGGCTACTAAGATACAATAAAGGCTTTTCAGTCTGATGATCGCCCACACCAAGCATCTCCACTGGTAAGTTCATCCCTTGCAACCTCCTGTCATTGATGTTGAAACTTCCCCACTTTTTTGAAGTACTTATTGAAATGGACTTATTATATTTTTTTTTACATAACATAAACACTTTATCACACATTATCCGCACTCAAAATCTTAAGGTTTTATATTTATTACTCTAATTCAGCCTTTTAGAGGCAATCACACAGCAGTAGGGGGAAGTAGTGGCTCAGTAGACAGTGTTGGAGGCAGCTGTGACACCTGGAAACGTGTCTTCTTTGTCTGCCTTTGGAGTCACACTCTCAGTGCAACGGACCATAGGGTTCCTCATCTGGCTGCCGATGCTCCAGCACCTGCAGCTGTGCCAGAGGGCTGAGGTTATGTGGAGCACACCTGTCTTTATGGCCATTTCACCTGGCGTGATGCTGAGACGGGTTGTTCATCCGTTCCCCGGCGCGCTGAGGGCTTGATTGAAGTTGCAGGCCAGTCCATGCATGAATTTTCTCCTGTGCAATTCCCCTTGCGTCCTAGTGCGTTTGATTATTTGCCTTTGGTATATAATCCAGGAGTTAATGACACTTGCATTGACCATCCCAAAGCAAAAACACACAATGGCCAAACCCATTTGTTTTTTCTTATATACACTTATCACTGAACGTGGGTAAACGTATACCCGAACACGTCTGTAGCGCAAAATCCAGGTAGAGGAGGGAGGACGCGATTTCCCTATAAAACCCATAGGGTAGAATGAAGCTATACGGGAGTCCCAGCGCGCTGGCTTGTGGGGTAGGGTGGAACACGAATGACGTCACCTACTCCTGGGTAATCTATACTCCACGTTCAGTGTTCCAGGTTAAAGAAACAGGTACTAAAACACATACCTGGGGTGGTATGCACCCCAGCATAAATATAAAGGGGTGTCATGCACCTATAACACACATGGCATTATAGTACAAAAAACACTAACGGGGCGTAAGGCACTGAAAAAAGAATAACATCAACAACAGAAGGAGCACTAAACACACACGTACCACCTCCAAGAGCAACCTTTGACTAATCTGGCAAGGATCGCTGAAGAGCTGTATTGCAGGAGAATGCTAATGTTTTTTTTTTTTGTGGGTGGACAGCACCCCCAGGCTTCCAGTGTGTTCCCGGGTTAAAACGTATACAATCGTTATTTTCTCAAGTCCTGCAGCCTCTCCCCCTCCAGGGCCGGCCAGCGCCGCGGAGCACCGTCGGCAAACAAGAGTCCCGCCACAGCTCCTCCTCGGCTACACAATTTAATTTTTCCTCTACGTCTCCAGGCTGGTTCCAGCCCCGCTCCTGCAGACCTCATTTTCTTACTTTCTCAAGGTTGTGTTTTCCTGGTTTGACTTTCCTTGTTTCCTGTTTCCTCCAGACTCATTTCCTGCTTGTTCTGACTTCCTTTTGCTAGTTTTTTCAGGGTTGTTTCATTTGTTTTAGTTTCCCCGGTTCCTGCGTCTCCCAACCAACCAACCGCGTTTCCTGTTCCTTTTAACGTCATTTTATTAGTTTATTGGTTATGTTTTTATTTTTGGGTTAAGTTTCATGATTCCTGCTTTCTTCCTACTTTCCACGTTTTCTGCTCCTCCTAGCCTCATTTTCTGCTCGCTTATGACATTGTTTTATTATTTTTTCTGTTTGCTTTTCTTTTCTTATTTTTCCCATTTTTGCAGACTCTTTTTTTGCTTCTCCACCCTCTATCTATTATTTCTTCTAGCGTCTCTTTTCTGTGTCTGGGTCTTTTCCTTTACTTTCATTTTTTCTTTAGTTTCTCCCATGCTTAATTTCTTACGCCCTCTAACCTCATTTTTTTCTGGGCTGTTGTTTGTTTTTATTTGGTATGTTCTCCGATTCTACTAACCTCATTAATCACAATTCACCCCATTCACATTTTTCTTTCTGATCTCTTAACCTCATTTCTTATTTGTTTCCTTCGTGTTTCCGTTGCCAGCATTTCTCACAGTTCAGTTTTCTTTCCTTTTCGCCTCGTCTTTATATCATTCGCAGTCATCAGTTTCCGCTTTGGTCTTTCCTTTCCTCGGTATCCTAATATTTTACGTTTTTCAGCGACATTCATCAGTTCTCACCGATTTTTTTTCATTCCCGCTCCAGTTTTATCTTTTCATTGCTACGCGTTTTTTTTCTCCATTCCAATATCCTCAAATGTATTCTTGCTTTTTGCTTTTTTATTAATTCCGTTTCTCTCATCTTTCCTCGCTTTGCTCTTCGGTTTCATCAGCTTTATCAGTTTTTCCACTCTCGGTTTCCACTACTCCAGACTTTGATCTCTCTTTCTGCTATTTTTACTTTATTATTTCGTTTGGTTATCTGACGTGTATTTCATTTCATTTCAGTTTCTTCACATTAAAATCATATTCCTCCATTTTTAATCTTTCCGAGACTTCTTTCTTTTATTTTCCATTTTCACCAAATTAATTTTATTCTCGCTTCACTTTTCAAAATTTTGACCTATCCAATATTTTTCCAATTTTCTCTTTCGTTTATTCTGAGCTTCTCTCGTCTTTCCTACTTCTCGTCTTCACCTTCCTCCTCGCCTCACTCCTAAACAAACCTGGTATGTGCCCCACGCCTCAATTAGTCCAAACACAAAGCCAGACATAAACAAACCATTTCACAAACAACAAAAACAATAGTAACAACACCAATCGTTTACCTACCCCGCTTTCACTCTTTTCACTTCACTTTAGTTTTCGACTCCACAAACGAGCCAAGTACCTGTTCTAAGCCTTGGACACAAACAAAGGAAGATGCAGACAAACCAGATCTCACCTGAACAACAACAAACAATATCATATCCACCAAAACCGGCAACACCAACCTTCTTCTCTCTCCTTTCACTTCTTACTCATTCAAGAACTAAACATCCTCCCTTTCCAACACTTCTAAGAACTTACCATCCTCCCTTCCCAACACTTCTAAGAACTTACCATCCTCCCTTTCCAACACTTCTAAGAACTTACCATCCTCCCTTTCCAACACTTCTAAGAACTTACCATCCTCCCTTTCCAACACTTCTAAGAACTTACCATCCTCCCTTTCCAACACTTCTAAGAACTTACCATCCTCCCTTCCCAACACTTCTAAGAACTTACCATCCTTCCTTTCCAACACTTCTAAGAACTTACCATCCTCCCTTCCCAACACTTCTAAGAACTTACCATCCTCCCTTCCCAACACTTCTAAGAACTTACCATCCTCCCTTCCCAACACTTCTAAGAACTTACCATCCTCCCTTCCCAACACTTCTAAGAACTTACCATCCTCTCTTCCCAACACTTCTAAGAACTTACCATCCTCCCTTCCCAACACTTCTAAGAACTTACCATCCTCCCTTCCCAACACTTCTAAGAACTTACCATCCTCCCTTTCCAACACTTCTAAGAACTTACCATCCTCCCTTCCCAACACTTCTAAGAACTTACCATCCTCCCTTCCCAACACTTCTAAGAACTTACCATCCTCCCTTCCCAACACTTCTAAGAACTTACCATCTTTCCTTTCCAGCACTTCTAACAACTTACTATCCTCTCTGCCCAACACTTCTCTCCTTGGCTCATTCACAATCCGAACAAACATCTCCAAGGCCGCAATTACGCTACACACACATACAGACACATCAACACACGAGCCTTAACAAACCCTTACTCAGTACCAGCCTTCCACTTTCCAATACTTTTCTCCATGACTCACTCACGAACCAACCAGACATCTTCTTCCGGCCTTAAGATACACACAAGCACCGATAAACAGACACACAAGACCCTAAACAAATCCTCAACCACAAAACAACAACAACATACGAAGACCAACAACAACAACAATAACAACCAAAAGAACGACACGAGTATAAGAGAATGGCGTGGCTTTACTCCGGGGCTCCATTCACTAGAAAAACAAAACTCGCCTCCCCCAACAAGGCCTCCCCCCCCCCCCCCCCAACACACACACACACGCACGGAGACGAAAAAAAAGTAGGATTAAAAAGTCATAAAAGTGGTATCCAACTCCGTCCTCGATAGTTTTTTTTTTTTTTCATTTTTTGTAGCGTCCTAGTGTGTGTAGTGTAGGAGTGTAGGAAGCTTTTCATGTAGATTCGCGTCCCTTTTGGAAGATTAGTTTTGTGCCCCCTTTGATGTGTAAGATAGTGGTTCGTCCTACACATGAATAGTCTTTTTTTTCTTTTCTTTTTTCTCTATATTGTCTTATCTGTATCACTTTTTCTTTTCTCTATTCAAGGTAACTTTTTTTTTATAGAAAGGTAACATTTATGCCCTTTTGACAGTCCTTCCTTTTTTTCTGTGTCTTATTTTAACCTCATTTCTTTCTTTTCATTTTTCAATGTTTCTTTGTACAGTAACTTGCCCTGCTTTCATTTTTACGATAGTTTGATCTACATGTGTAATTCCTCCTTTTTTCTTTCTTTTTCTTTTTCTTATCTGCATCTCACTTACTCACTTCTTCCTTCCTCTATTTTCAATGTCTTTTTTTTATAATAACGCCTCCTGCTTTGATTTGTACGATATGGTGTCCTTTACGTGTCTGTTATTTTATTTTTATTTTCGTATCTGCATCTCACTTACTCACTTCTTCCTTCCTCTATTTTCGGTGGGTTTCAATGTCGTTTACTATTTTTTTTTTACAGTAACGTGTCCTGCTTTGGCTTGTAAGATATGGTGTCCTTCACGTATCTTTTATTTTATTTTATTTATTTATTTATTTGTATCTGCATCTCACTTACTCACTTCTTCCTTCCTCTATTTACGGTGGATTTCAAAGTCTTTTATTAATTTTTTTACGGTAACGTGTCCTCCTTTGGCTTGTAAAATATCAATTCGTTCTTCATGTTTCAGTCTTCTTTATTTTTTATTTTCTCAATTTTCTTACCTTTTTGTTCTTATTTGCATCTCACTTCTTTTTTCGTCATCTATTCATGGTAGGCTTCGATTTAATTTTTCACTTCATCATCTTTTGTACCCTTTTAGATGTGTGGAAGATTTCGTTCCTCACTAACTTTTTATTTTATTTCATTTTTCGTAATCTTTCTTATCTGCACGTCACCTCTTCTTTTCCCTATTCAAGGCAAGCCTCAGTGTTTTTCCTTCTTCAATGACGTTAACTTTTGCGCCCCTTTGATGAGTATATTTCTTTCCTTCACTTTCATCCTGTGTACATATAATAATCTGTACCCAACTTCATTAATATATTTATCATAACTTTCCATGTTCTTTTCAAAGGAGGGTGTGGATTCTGTGATATATATTTTTTGAGTCTAACGTATTAATTCCATCCTACACGTGAGCAATCTTATTTTTTTTATTCTTTTATAATTGAGACGTTTGTTCCTCATTTCTTATTGCCTTTATTTACAACAAGTCACTATTCACAGGTTCATGCAATTTTAGTCCAACATCGTCGTTTATTTTCTTTTTATAACGTGTATTTTACCAGTGCTCACTCTTCGCTAGTGTAAATAATTATCTTCTATCATAGTCTGTCATTCTCCTTCTTTTTGTAATGTCTGCTATACTTCTCTATGCTATTCCAAAGTGCATAATTTTCTTCCTATAATTGATTATTTTTCTCAAACTCAGAAACCCAAAGGGCCTCTACCTTTCTATCTATTTGCATACCTATCTATTTGTCTATCTACGTGGCAATACAATGTTACCTGCACACACACTCAACGCAGTCAGCATTAATACCAACTGAACCTCCTTTCCTACAACCTAACTTACACGGAACAATGATACACCGTTTGTAGTCATAACTCTCCTTCAGCACACGACTCATCAGGCAGGGTTTGCAGACCACCTGTCGTCATTACCTGTGCAGCCAGTCCAGTCCATTAATCACCTGTGCTCTTTCTTTATGCTCTCACTTTTCCCTCACAATATGTCCTCGAACTCAGACCATCCAAGGTGCATAATTTTCTCTTTCCCCGTCCATAATATTCTCTTTTCACAGATATCACTCAACATATTCCGCTACTGCTACTATTGCTGCTACTATTACTACTACTACTACTTATACTACCTTTACCTGCTCAGATCAGCCAATCATCGCCTCTAGCTCGCCTCTCTACACCTTTACATGAGCGGCTCAGTAAATTCTTGCAGCCTTTCAGCCCGCTCAGGAATACATACTCACTTCCAGCTTTATTTTCCCGCCCAGATTACACACACTCTATGCTTCCAATCTCCCCTCCTGGTTCATCTCCACCTTTCATCCTCATTTGTCTATCAGCCTATCTATCTCAATCTATTTACCTGTCTACCTGTCTATCTATTTACCTGCTAGCTTAATTACCTTTCCTTCCATCTATATATCCCTCATTCCATCCGCCTATCCATGTCTATCCATCCATTCATTCTCTCGCCCAAGAAACCACTATCTATCTATCTATCTATCTATCTATCTATCTATATCTATATCTATCTATATATATATATCTATATATATATATATATATATATATATATATATATATATATATATATATATATATCTATATATATATATATGTCTATCTCTGTATTCCTATCTATTATCTATCCATCCTCTGATATCTGAAACCCGTGGAGGTCTTGGTGCTGTCCCTTCCTTTCCCGTCCGCCGAGTGTAAGAAAGGGACATGCAAGAGGAACGAAATGAAGTGAAAAGAGGGAATATAGCAAAGAAGAGTGCAGGGGAAGGAAATAATGAAAGGAAACAAAGGGAAAGAGATATCTAATGCCAGTGAAGGTCTTGGTGCTGTCCCTTCCTTCCCCGTCCGCCGAGTGTAAGAAAGGAACATGCAAGAGGAACGAAATGAAGTGAAAAGAGGGAATATAGCAAAGAAGAGTGCAGGGGAAGGAAATAATGAAAGGAAACAAAGGGAAAGAGATACCAAAAGCCAGGGAAGGTCTTGGTGCTGTTCCTTCCTTTCCCGTCCGCCGTGTGTAAGAAAGGAACATGCAAGGGGAGCGAAATGAAGAAGAAAAGTGGGAATATAGCAAAGAGAAGCACAGGGAAATAACTGGAGGAAAAATAATGGGAAAACAGCAAGGAAAAGTTATACGGGGAAAGAAATGAGGTGACGATATGGAGAAGCAGAAAGGAAAGTGTTAGTAAGGCATATGCAAAGGAAGGGAGTGAAGTGAAAAAGAAGAAAACAGGCAAGAAAAAATGCAAGGGGGAGGAACGAAGCTGAATAAAGGAAAAAACAAAAACAAAGGAACAGTATGAGTAAGGGAATGAGGAAGGGGATGAAGGGAAAAGAGAGAGGGAAAAGAGCAAAGGAAAAATGCAAGGGGAAGGAAAGAAGCTGGATAAAGGGAAAACAGAAAGGAAGAGTATGAGTAAGGTATATTCAGAGGAAGGGAATGAAGTGGAAATAAGAGAAAACACCGAGGAAAAGTGTAAAAAATGGACATACAGGAGAAGGGAATGAAGTCTAAACAGAGGAACATAGCTAAGAAGACTCTAGGGGAAGGAAATGAAGGAAAATAGGAAAACAACAAGACAAATTTATACGGGTAAGGAAAGAAGAAAGGTAAGGGGTGAGAAAGTCATATGCAGGGAAGAGAGTGAAACAAAAACCTAAAAACGAAAACAGCAAAGAAAAAAATAGCACGAAAAATAATAAGGGGAAAGAAAAGAGGAGAATACAAAGGAAAGAAGAAAGGAAAAGTGTGTGGAAGGCATATGAAAGTTAAGGGAGTGAAACAAAACCCTAAAAAAAAAGCTGGGGGGATGGAAATGCAGAAAAAAACGAGGGAAAGCAAAAGTAAAAAGTTTTAGTAAAAGAAAAACAAAAGCAAACAGCAAGGAAAAGTGCAAGGGATGGAAACTAAGTAATAAAAGAGGAGAAACACAAATGAAAAGTGTTAGCAAACTGCACGCTGGTGAAGGGAATGGAGCAAAAAAATAAAAATAAAAGGAATACTGCAAGAAGAAAGAAAAATGCGTCAACACACGGATAAAGGGAATGAGAAGAGTGCAGCTGCTGAGGAAAAGGAATGAAGGTTAAATATCATTACTAAATAGATAAAAAGAGAATGGAAAGATAAATACATGTTAGAAATAGAAATAAAAGGAATGCTATTATAATTCAGCTGAGGATCGAACACTAAAAGGCATGTATAAACACAGAGGAAGGCAAGGATGAAGCTCGTATCCGTGAAGGGTGAAATAACGTTACTGAAATAGAGAGAAACTGAATGGAAAGCGTATTACTTGATCTAGAGAGGGGAGAAAACGAATATTAGAGCTTATCAGAATGGAATAACGTGTTAAAATTAATATAGACAAATATATTTAGACAAGAAAAGACTGATAACATACATAGAAGAGAGGGATGGAAGAGGAATTCGAATGGAAATGACATTGGGGGAAAAGGAGGAAAATAACTATCATAGCTACACACAAAATGATTGGGTGGGAAGGAAACGCATGAATAAAATAAAGGAAAAACAAATAACGACTGATCAGCTTAATATGATGTAACGGATGGCTGTAAAAAAAGAAAATGAGTAAAAAAAGGAGGGAAAACCAGCTCCGTAAATGAAAATGATATACAAAAGAAAGAAAAAAACCAGTAATGAACAGACCTAACACTAGTGAGCCACAGAAAGAATTGAAGAAGAGCTAAAACGAAAGTGAATGAATAAAAATATGTATAATAGCAGAAAAAAAAAATATTAACGGATCTAGCATTAGTGAGGCACACACCCGATTGAAAGAGAGCCACGAGGAGCATTATTAGAACGGCGCTAAAAGAAAATGACGGAATTATTTGCTGCGGGAGGGAAAGAGAGAGATTGGATATTGCTGAATCGGGCGAAGACAAAGAGATGCGCCGCTACTGAGGGACGAATACTCCTTACTTAATTGGGGGAGGAAGACGCTGAAGAAGGCACTATTGAAGGCGGGAAACGGAGGAAGGGTGGAAAGTATATACGAGTTTTATTGACAGAAACTGGATTTAAAAAGACTGAGAAAAGAAGAGAAATAATGCAAATGGCCACTGTGGATACTTCTTACTTGATCATTTGAAGAGAAAGTCTGCTCACTACTGAAGAGGGCATTACTAAGGAAGGGAAGTAAGCGGCGAAAGTAAGTACGAGTCTTATCGATAGAAACTAGATTTCAAAATATTTAGAAAAGAGAAAAGTTATAATGGTAATACTTCTTAC
Source organism: Eriocheir sinensis (assembly GCF_024679095.1). Taxonomy (NCBI): domain Eukaryota; kingdom Metazoa; phylum Arthropoda; class Malacostraca; order Decapoda; family Varunidae; genus Eriocheir; species Eriocheir sinensis. Next base: position 12,438 of record NW_026111953.1, read on the forward strand.
TCAATAATTGGGAGGAAAAGGGTATTCACTGTTGAAGAGGGCAATACTGAAGGAGGAATAATTGGGTGGGAGACGTATACAGTGCTTTAACGATAGAAACTAAATTTTAAAGATTTGGAAACGAAGAGAGAAAGAATACTTGTGTGGAATGGCTGTCGTTAGTGTGGTAAAGACAAAATAGAAATATAGAGATTTATAAAAGAATGAGAACTACTAAAGAATTACAGGCCTTCGTCTGGCTAAGAAAAAAATAGGGAAAATAAATATTTTATACTAATAAAGAATAATGTTCCATTCACGATTTTCCATATACTTTCACCTTAGATATACTTTTTTTCCACAAATTAAGCACCTCTTCATAATACCCGTTTCAAAATCATACATAATAAATAAATACAATATATACTCTAAACAAATATCCTTTCACAAGCTAACCTTCAATTTATAATACCCCTTTGACAAGCTTATCTTTCCATATTAATGTTACAATACACTTTGTACAACTATCTCCATAATACCCTTTTGAAAAATTAAATACTATAAACAACTAAACGTTCCCTTAATAACCTTAAATATACTCCATTGAACTAGTCATCTCTCCATAATACCCCTTCGCAAAACTAAACAGCCAAGTCAACGTTCCCATAATAACGTTACAATCGATTCCTTTCAAACTCACACAACACACCGACCTTCACGGCGCCATTGAGGGAACTTTTAAATCTGCGGCAAGTACCTAATTTCCAACTCCGGCCTTGAGCTTCGCCGGCCTGCGCGCGTGAATGAAAATGAATGGCGAGGAGAAAGAGGAAGTGGAAGAGAGAGAGAGAAAGTGAGACAGAGAGAGAGAGAGTCAGTCAGTCAATCAAAAAGCCATCCAGTCAGTCAGTCAGTCAATCGGTCAGTCAGTCAGTTATTAATCGTTAAAGCCGACCAGCCACTCCTCCTACTAGACAGATATATAAATAACAGATAGCCAGCCAGCCACACACTAACCTAGACATACAGACAGACAGGCAGAGAAACAGATAAACAGACAGCAACCCGCACACATATACAGTAACCTAGCCGAACAGACAGACAGATAGAAACAGAGAGACAAGCCTGAGTGACGCAAAGAAAAGCCTGTATGACATAGGAGCGGGCCAGCCGGGGAAAGAGCCTGTAATCCGCCTGCCGCTTCCTTCCCCTTTCCCTGCCCCTTCCTTCCTTCCCCCACCTGCTTTCTTCCTCCTCCCCCAGCCCTCTCCGCGCCAACACCGGCAATTTTCGTAACAGTTCATTAGCTGCAGCGGTCTGGGTCACGCACGCTGCAGCCGGGCGGGGAAAACAGCGGTAAAACTGCGGGCTGTAAATAATCTCCTTTTTCATTAGTGCTGCATGCTTCGCGGAACTTGGACTATTTTGCGATATGGAGGTGAGGTTTTAATTATAAGCTGAGAGGAAAGAATGGAGGAAGGGAGGAAAGGGAGGGATGGGTGTTGTTGTTGTTGTTGTTGGTGGTGGTGGTGGTGATGATGGTAGTGGTGTTGGTGTTGGTGGTGGTGGTTGAGCAGGTGAATGAAGGAAAGGTTCACATACATATAAGCTTACACACGTACATAGATACATACATACATTCATTCATACATACATACTTTCGCACATACATGCATACATTTATATCTGTTTTCATGAGGATAATAAGAGAAATGAAGCTTTCATAGATACACTTAAATACTTACACACATACCTGCACACATACATACATACATACACACACACACCTCTTCACCTGCGTCCTTGACCCTGCACGCACACCTGCCAGTCAGCCGCTTACCTGGAAAGAAAGAGGAAAAAGGTGAGGCATTATAATCATCAAACAAGTATACACACGCAACGCACACACTCACACACACTCACACACACACACACACACACACACACACACACACACACACACACGTACGAGACCGGTTTCTGAACTATCATTAACCGAGTGCAAGTGACAGATCAAAGTAGAAGTAAAGTAGCTGTCTTAGATGTACCAACTTTCCGACCAAGACGTTACAAATTGACGAGACAACAACTACATAAAAAAAATGGTTCTCCCTCCTGTCACAAACACGTATTCTCGGACCCTTTCAGCCCTCACAACACATATTTTCTAAGGTCACAAAGGAGCTTATTCGGGGGCTCATGTGTGGGTTTTCATATTCATGGTGCAGAGGCCTTGTCAAACTATCACTAGACTCATAAATTACCCATGGAAACACCAGCACACACAACCTCTACGAAAGCCTTATCAAAGTTGGAAGGGAAGGGTTAAAGGAGTGGGATGAGGGAGGGAGAGGAAGAGAGAGAAAGGGAAGTAAGGAGGAAGGGAAGAAGGGGTGGGAAGAGGGAGGGGAAGGGAAAGAAAGATGCAAGGGGAGTAGGGAGGAAAGGGAAGGGAAGAAGGGGTGGGAAGAGGGAGGGGAAGGGAAGGTGAGATGGTAGGGAAGTAGGGAGGGAAGGGAAAGGAAGAAGGGGTGGAAAGAGGGAGGGGAAGGGATAGAGTGATGCAAGGGAAGGGAAGAAAGGGACGAAAGAGGAAGGGGGAAGGAAAGAGATGGAAGGGAAGTAGAGAAGGAAGGGAAGGGAAGAAGAGTGGGATGGAAGGGAAGGTAAGCTCAGAAATGTTTAAGATAATGAGGCTTATTCTTACAGTCTTCCCTCTCCCATAACCTCAAGCTAAGTCCGTCACCATAGCATTAAAAAACAATATACTTAATTAACCTCACGCTGACCATCTTAATAATTCGTAAGGTGAAATAATTGAGTGAGACGGTTACCTTCACTGACTTATCGGCTTCAATGATGACACAATACTAACTCCTCCTCCTTCTGCTTCTCCTCCTCCTCCTTCTCATCCTCTTGTTTCTCCTCCTCTTCCTCCTCCTTCGCTAACTCTGAAGTGTAACTCTGCGTCTGTAACTCCATTGATATGACTTCACAGACACTAACTCTACGGGGAACTGTCACCAGATTTTAGTGTGTGTGTGTGTGTGTGTGTGTGTGTGTGTGTGTGTGTGTGTGTGTGTGTGTGTGTGTGTGTCTGTCTCACACACACACACACACACACACACACACACACACACACACACCTCATTCCCCTTCAATCCTTGTCTGTTCAAATTAATCTGAGGCTCACAAAAAGATGAAGGGAAGGGAAGGGAAAGGAAGGGAAGGGAAGGGAAGGGAAGGGAAGGGAAGGGAATGAGACGGGGAATGGAAGAGGGGGAGTGTGTAATGAAAGAAAATAAGAAAGAAGAAAGGGATTGGAGGAATAAAAACAATATGAAAAGGAGGGGACAGGAAGAGAAGGAAATGGAATGAAAGCTAAAGAGCAGGAAGAGGAAGGGGAGAAGGGAACCAATAATAGAGTGGAAGGGAAGGGTAGGAAATACTATGAAATGAAAGAGAGAAATAGAAACAAAGGGAGGGAGATATAAAAGGAATAGAATGAAAAGGAAGGTAAAAAGAAGATAAAGGAAAGGAAGAGAAAGAAAGGGAAAGGGAGAAAAGGAAAGGGCAGGGAAGGGAAGGAAGGGGAGGGAGGGGAGGGAGGAGGAGGGAGGAGGAAAGGAAGGGGAGGGAAGGGAGGAGGGTGATGGGACGCTTACAAGTTTGGTGGTCAGCAAACTTGCGTCTGATGAAGCCTCAAGGAGAGTCGAACCCAAGACTCAGCGAAATGAAGCTTCGAACCGCTGTCACTAAACCCAATACTCTCTCTCTCTCTCTCTCTCTCTCTCTCCTTTTCCTCGTTTCTCTTGTGTGTGTGTGTGTGTGTGTGTGTGTGTCATCTTTTGTCTGACTGTCAACCTGCTTTCCCTTTGGTCCTTTCCCTGTCTTTTGTTAATGTCTCCCTGTGTCTCTTTCATTAATCTCTTCTACTCTCTTTTTTCTCCTCTTTTTTTTTTTGGTCTATTGCTTTGTGATTCTTTGTGCTTGTGTGTCTTTGTCTCTTTCTCTTTATTCATGAACCTGTCTCTCTCTTGCTTGTCTGTCTGTCTGTCTGTCTGTCACTCATTTTGTGTACTGTAAAGGGAAGGGAAGGGTATTGGAGGGAAAGGAAAGGGCTAAGAAAAGGGAGGGAAGGGAAGGGAAGGGAAGGGAAGGGAAGGGAAGGGAAAGAGAAGGGAAGGGAAAGAGAAGGGAAGGAGAAGGGAAGGGAAAAAGAAGGAAAAGGAGGAGAAAGGGAGGAGGGAAAAGGAAATTAATAGGAAGGGGACGGGAAGGGAATGGAAAAGAAGAGAAGGAAAGGAACTAAGGGAAAAGTACGGGGAAAAAGGGAGAAAAGGGAAGGGAAAGAGAAGGGAAGGTAAAGGAAAGGGAAGGGGAAGAGAAGGGAAAGGAGAGAAAATTGAAAAAGAAGGGAAGGGAAAGAGAATGGAAGGGAAAAAGTAGGGAAGGGAAAGAGGAGGGAAGGGAAAGACAAGGGAATGGGGGGGGGGAGGAAAGGAGGAATGAAAAGTAAATTAAAGAGATGGGACAGGAAAGAAATGTAAAAGAAGAAAAGGAAAGGAAGTAAGAGAAAGAAAGGGGAAGGAAGAGAGAAGGAAAGGAGGAGAAAGGGATGAAAGGAAAGGGAATTAAAGGGATGTAACAGTAGAGGAATGGAAAAGAAGAGAAGGAGAAAGGGAAGTAAGGGAAAAATAGTCGAGTTAGTGGCTGAGAATTTAATGACACTACAAGGGAAGAAAAGAACATTAGAACACACAAAGGAAGAAAAAATACGTTAATATAAATGAACAACGTACACGAGACAAGAAGAAATGACTCTCTCTCTCTCTCTCTCTCTCTCTCTCTCTCTCACACACACACACACACACACACACACACACAAACGAGTCAATGGCCACAAACATGAGAGAAGGTTTAGTACGCAGTCAGATGTGTTTGTTGTTTTTGTTATCGTTTTTTTTTTTGTTATTTAATCTATTGTTTCCCGTAGTCCATTGTTGATGTTGTTCTTCTGTTTCCTCTCTTTTTATTGCTGTTCATTTTTCCGGCCGTTATTGTTTTTATTTGAGTGTATTGTTTAGTTATATTTATTTCCTTTTATTTATTCATGTGTGTGTGTGTGTGTGTGTGTGTGTGTGTGTGTGTGTGTGTGTGTGTGTGTGTGTGTGTGTGTGTGTGTTTGTTTCAACATGACCGTACAGGAATCTTTTATTAAACCGATGTACTATTTTTTTTCGTTATGGGACAGACAGACAGGCAGACAAAAAAGCAATAACGCCACCACCACCACCGCCACCACCATAACCCCTGACTTCCCCATCCCATGAGGCCCACGAAACAGGTCAGGTCACGTAAATCAGGCAGCCTATTGATTATGAGGTCAATAGTGGGGTAGGGCTGACATGAAGGGCGATAGGGGGCGAGGGTAACGCTGTCAGACGTGTGCCTGGTGTATTTTTTTTGGGGGGGGGGAGGGGTGGGCGTGGAAAACGACGGCGAAGGGAGGACATTGAGGACGACGACGAGGAGGAGGAGGAGAATGAGAAGGAAAAATAGGAAGAGGAAGGGTAGGAAGGGGAAGACATTATAAAGAGAGATGGAAAGGGAGTTTGAAAAAGTGTGAAAATGGGGAGGACGAAAAGACTGGGAGGGAGGAAGAGAGGAAGGGGATAGAATAGAGAAAGAGAAGCAAAAGAGGAAGTAAAAGAGAAGGTTAAATACAGGTAAGAAAAGGGAGAACGAAAATGAGGATGTTAAGAATGAGAATGAAAAATGAAAAAGGGGAAAACGGGGGAAGAAGAGGAAGGGCAAACTGACGCAAAACAGGAAAAAAAGGAAAGACTTCAATAAATGTAAAATGGAAGAACGAGAATAAGGAGAATATGGACGAAAATGAAAATAAAACGAGGATGGAAGAGAGGAGAGAGGAGGAGTAAGAGGAGGAGAAAAAGGAGATAGAGGAGGGATAGGAAGGGCAAGCCGATATGAAGAGGGTTGGAAAGGCAGAGTTTAATAAATATAAAGGACGAGGAGGCGAGGGTGAACATACGCTGACTTGTATAATATTGGCGGCCATGTTTGTATATACACCCTTTGATGGAAAATGTGTGTGTGTGTGTGTGTGTGTGTGTGTGTGTGTGTGTGTGTGTGTGTGTGTGTGTGTGTGTGTGTGTGTGTGTGTGTGTGTGTGTGTGTGTGTGTGTGTGTGTGACAGGAAAAACGTGCGGGGATGCTGTTTGGAAGTGTTTTATTTTTTAGTAGTAGTAGTAGTAGAAGAATTTTGTTCTTGTAGTAATAAAGCAATAACAAAAAAAAAAAAAACAGAAAAAGCTAATAAAAATCCCATGTAAACTTTACTATATTAAAATTCTTATAACAAACTCTTTTGATACGATGATATACAAAGAAAACCAAACATAAATCCATCCATTCAATTATACATTCATACATATACACACAAATACATACATACAAACATACATTGATACACACACACAAGCATACAAACATACATACATTCATCTATACATACATACAATTATACATTTTATTTACATCTCTCTCTCTCTCTCTCTCTCTCTCTCTCTCTCTCTCTCTCACACACACACAGAAGCGAATCGGAACAAACTTCGAATCATTTCCACAAAACCCGTGACGGCATTCATTCATGGTAGTTTATTTAAATGTATGTCTTCGGCGGGCGGCACGCTATCACCAAAACAAATAGTTTACATGGAAACCAATCAACTTTTAAACGCACACACACACACACACACACACACACACACACACACACACACACACACACACACACACACACACTTCCCCTGACGGTCAAAATGATTATTACTACGTTCGTTCACATCCTTTTGTTCTTTTTTTTTGTTTTTTTTTTATTATCTTGCATTGCTTTCCTTTTCTTCTTCTTATCTTTTTCTTCTTTTTCCTTCTTCCTACTTCTCTTCCTCCTCTTCATTCTCCTTTGCTTTTTTCTTTCTCTCTTTGTTGGGAGGAATATGTGTGAGATAGATATATATAGAGAGAGAAGAAGAGAAAGAGAAGGAGAAAAAAATACTATATGTAAGAATAGATAGAGATAGATAAATGAGAGAGAGGGAGAAAGAAAGCCTATATGCAAAAGCTTCCTTCCCTAAAACATCGTAATATTCCTCAACCAAACAGTGTAAAATAAATAATAATAATATCCGGGAAAATACAAACACGAAATAAATACAATATCGCAAACATCAAATCTCTTTTTTTTTCAAACTGGTCACGGAAATACTGAACGGTATATATTTTCCCCCAAATACGACAAATACTACGAAACAAATGATGACAAACTCGGGGCGTGTGTGTGTGTGTGTTTGGTGTGTGTGTGTGTGTGTGTGTGTGTGTGTGTGTGTGTGTGTGTGTGTGTGTGTGTGTGTGTGTGTGTGTGTGTGTGTGTGTGTGTGTGTGTCTCCCTTGTCATATGCATCACCTGCTCCTGTGTGTCGTCCTGTCGTGCGAGGAAAATACTAGCGCATGTTTCCTTCTCGTTCCTCCTTTTTATTTTATTTTTTATTTTTTCCTTTTTTTCTTTTCTTTTTTTTCCACTTTTTTCTAACTTATTTCTTTACGTCCTCTTCCTTCTCCTTCTCCTCTGTGTCCTCGTCCTTCTCTTCATCCTCCTCGGTTCGTCTTAAAGTGCGTGCGTGCGTGCGTGCGTGCGTGCGTGCGTGCGTGTGTGTGTGTGTGTGTGTGTGTGTGTGTGTGTGTGTGTGTGTGTGTGTGTGTGTGTGTGTGTGTGTGTGTGTGTGTGTGTTTCTCGACAAAGAATACCAAACAATGAAATGAAGCACAAAAGCAAGGCAGAAGACAAGGTGAAGGAATTATTCTCGCGCTGCGGACGACAAGGCGAAGTAGAATCCAAGACGCTTCCCCTGACGGCCTGGAAGTGCCGAGTAAACTGTATTTCTTGAGAGAAGAGAAAACAAGAAATAGGAAGAAGGAGTATATACAATTTATTAGTGTATACGTTTTACAGTTACATATATATTTTTTTCTTCTATCCTTACCATACTAATATTTAAATTTCTGTTCCTGCAAATATATACAGCAAATATAGGGGAAATTAAGACAGATGAAAATAAAGATGGAAATAATCAGGGGTGTGGAGTCGGAGTCGGAGTCGGAGTCGAGGAGTCGAGGAGTCGAGGAGTCGGCTACTTTTGGCCGGAGTCAGGTCGAATTGAGTCAAGCTGGAGTCGGAATTGAGTCAGAGTCGGAGTCGAGTCGAGCTGGCAAAATATGAGCGACCTGACCTCGATGTGCTAATTTTTAGTAAAGATTTCACTTCACATGAGATTCTAAATTGGGAGAAATTGACGTTTTGGAAGATATAGTTCAATCAGTCTATATATATATATATATATATATATATATATATATATATATATATATATATATATATATATATATATATATATATATATATATATCATACTGTAAAAAAAACGGAGTCGGAGGTCGAGGTCAGGAGTCGCAACCTCCAAATTTCCTGGAGTCAGTTTTGAGTCAGGTCAAACATTTAAATTACTGGAGTCGGAGTCAGGTCAGGTCGCAACATTTAAATTTACTGAGTCGAGTTCAGGTCGGAGTTTGAAAATCCGACTCCACACCCCTGGAAATAATCAAATAATGACGAAAATAAAAATATAAATGAAACTTTAGGTAAAAATAAAGATAAAAATTCCAAGCTCTCATCCTTCTTCCTCTTTCTTGTGTTCTCTTCTCTCAAGAAATACAGTTTATCAACTTCCAGGCCGTCAGGAAGCGTCTTGGATTCTACTTCCTTGTCGTCCGCAGCGCGAGAATAATTCCTTCACCTTGTCTTCTGCCTTGCTTTTTGTGCTTCATTTCATTGTTGGTATTCTTTGTCGAGAAAAACACACACACACACACACACACACACACACACACACACACACACACACACACACACACACACACACACACACACACACACACACACTTTAACTTTCTCCCCCCTCCCCCTTTAACCCCTCCCCCCCTTAACCAACTTTCACCTTTACCTATGCAAATTCCATTACTCTTATTCCGTTGTACTTTTTTTTCCTTTTCTTCCTTGCTCAGTATTCTGTTTTGGGAGTTATGTCTTTTTTTTCTTTTATTCCTCCTTTCCTTCCTTTCTGCGTGGCCGCTCTCTTGCTTTCTGAAAACACAGCTCCGTTTTCTTTATTAATTTTCTATTTATTTGTTTTGTGTTCCCTCTATTTCCATTCCAGCGCTTTTTTTCTGTCATATTCTTTACTTCATTTTTCTAATCATATCTTCTGCATTCCAATTTATTTTCTTCTTCCTTTCTCTTTCTCTTACTTTTACCGTATTTCCTTCTTCTTTTTCCTCATTTTGCTTCCTCTGTTTCTTTTGCTTCTAATAGTTTCTTCTTGCTTCATCCCATCATCATACTCTCTTTGTTTATCCTTTCTTCACTTTTATTTTTACCTCAATTACCTACCTTTCCTCGTCTTCAACCTCATCTTCTTTAAACCAATCACACTTCCACCTTTCATATCCCTCCTCTCTATCCACACATTTCCTCTTCCAATTCACACTCCTTCCTCACTCCCACACTCCTGCACTGGGTTTTTTCTCCAATTATCCCTCTTTCCTCACTACCTTTCTGCTACTTCACCCAACCACCACCACCATAATCCCTTCCATCTCTTCTTCATTTTGTACCACCAACTCTTTTCTCCTCTTCTTTCTCTCTTTCCCTTTTCTCCTTTCCCCTTCCTCTTCCTTCTCTCTCTCTTTTTTTCCTTCTCATTACCTTCCTCCACCTTATCAAACCACCACCACCATCACATTCCTTTCAGCTCCTACTCTGTTCCAGCACCACCACTCTCTCTCTTTCCTCTTTTCCTCTCCCTTCCCTCTTTTCCCCCTCCTTCCCTCTCCCCAATTTTTTCCTGCTCACCACCTTCCCCACCTTACCAGTACCATGCAATCCCTTCACCTCTCTACATTCAGCCTGTCAACTCTTCTCTTCCCCCCTTTTCCCTCCTCCCTTCCTTTCCCCTCTTCCTCCTTCCCCCCTATTTTTTCCTGCTCACCACCTCCCACCTTACCAGTACCATCGCAATCCCTTCAACTCTCTACATTCGTGCCCGTCAACTCTTTCTCTTTCCCCTGTTCTCCCTCACCCTTATCCCCTTCCACCTCCCCTTCACCTGATTCCTTCTTCGTTACCTTTCTACAACGTTACCTAACTATCCCATCACACTCACCTTATCCTCCCTCTCGTACCCACCAACTGTCTTTATCTATTTCTTTTAATCAAGGGTATAGTGAAAAGAGGAAGTGGGTTAGTGGTGAAGGTACAGGTGGGCGAGAAGGAAAGACAATAGGAGTGTACAGTTGTGTGGTGTAGGTTCGTTAGTTGTTCTGGTGTTGTTTATTGCGTGCTGTGTGGAGGGGGGATTTGTTTGTGTGTAAACCTCTTCACTCTCCCCTCTTTCTTTAAACTCCTCTTCCCCTTCCCCCATTTTCCTTCGCGCTACCCCCTTCCACCTCACCTAACCACCATCAGCACTACCACCACAATTCCTTCCACTCAATTCTTCCTTCCGTACCCACCAACTCTCTTTACCTTTATCTTTCTCCCCTGGGCCTGTGTTGGGTTAAGGGTTCTCTCCCACCACAGGCTTCAAGGACCAATGGGACGGAGATGAGCACCGCCTCCACGCGCAGCTATAGCGTATGCTCCCAACTTTACCTTTTATTTTACCTCTTCCTCTTCCCCTCCTCTTCCCTTCCTCTCGGCACCTCGTTACGGCCTGGGTCACTTCTTTTTCCCCTCTCACTTCTCCGTAACACTCGTGGTTTTGTGCTCTAATGGAAATGCATGACATACCCAATTACTAGAGAAGGGGAGGGAGGGGGAAAGAGGAGGAGGAGGAGGAGGAAAGAGAAGGGGGGGAAGAGAAAAGAGGAGGAGGGCTAGTGGAAAGAGATGAGGAATAGAGGAAAGATGGAGAAGAAGTGAGAAGAAGAGGAAGGTGAGGAATTCAACAAAAGGAAAAGAATAAGCGAAAGAGGAGATAATATATACAAGAAAGAGGGTTAGGAATAGAGGGAGGAATAGAGAGAGAGATGATGAATAGAAGAATATGATAAAGAATAGAGGAAAGAGGTAAAGACAAGAAACGAATGAAGATGGGAGACGGAAGAGGAAGAAAGAGGAAAGAAAAGGAAAGGAGAGGAGAGGAGAGAGGAAGGGAAAGGAGGAATACAAAAAAAAAGAAGGACCAACAAATTAAAATGAAAAGTGAAAAAAGAAATAGCAGAAAATGAGAGAATAGAGAAAAAGGGAAGATATAAAAAAATGAGGAGACTGAAAACAGGAAACCAGGGATGGGGGAAAAGAGGAGCGAAATAAAAACAGAGTAAAGAAGAGAAGACGAGATAAAAGAGATGAAAGGGGAAGAGAAAAGGGTATAAGAAAGCACATCAAAGGCTAGAGTACGAAAAATAAGGAGGCAACGAAGAAAAAGCCGGTTAGTCGACAGAAAAGAAAGGGTTGAGGTATGGGAAGAAAGGGAGGGCAGGAAAGAACAGGGAAGAAAGGAGGGGGACGGTAGAAAGGTAGAGAGAAAATGATGGGTGTAAGAAGATATACAAGGAAGAATTGGTGACGAAATGAGAAGAGAAAGAGGAAAGGAAGATAAAGAAAAGGAGGAAATGGGAGGAAGGGGAGGAAGCATGAAAGGAATTGAGAGTAATGGAGGTAGATAATAAAGAAAATGGTGGAGATTTATGGAGAAGACGAGCAGAAAAGAAAAGAAAGGAGGATAAAGAAGAAAAGGAAAAGGGAGAGAAGGTAAAAAAAGAACGGTAATGGAACTAAGAGAATTGGATAACAAAGAAAAGGGTAAAATGTAACAGAAGGAGCGAAAGAGGAATAATTATGAGTCAGATAATGAAATAGGAAGAATTAAACAAATAATAAGATTGAGAACAAAGGAAAGAGAAGAAAAGGAGAAGCATAGAGAAAGAGTAGAGAGTTAGTAGAGAGGAGAGAGAAAGAGGAGAGGAAGAGAAAGGGAAGAGAAAAAACGGGAAAGCAAAAAGAAGGCATGCTAAGTTTGAAGGAAAGGAAGGAAGGAAGAAAATGCGAATATATATAATCATTGTTAGTTTGTTTGTTTGTAGTTTTGGACGAGATAATTCTTAGCTATTTTCTTCTTCCTAATTCTAACTTATGAAGAATTTTTTCCGTCTTACGTTTAAGATATATATATATATATATATATATATATATATATATATATATATATATATATATATATATATATATATATATATATATATATATATATATATATATATATATATATATATATAATTTTCTGTACACACACACACACACACACACACACACACACACACACACACACACACACACACACACACACACACACACACTCACACTCACACACACACACAGAGAGAGAGAGAGAGAGAGAGAGAGAGAGAGAGAGAGAGAGAGAGAGAGAGAGAGAGAGAGAGAGAGAGAGAGAGAGAGAGAGAGCACTATCATAATTTACTTGCACTCTCCCTCACCTCTGAAAAGTCTTAATCGCTTCTCTCTCTCTCTCTCTCTCTCTCTCTCTCTCTCTCTCTCTCTCTCTCTCTCTCTCTCTCTCTCTCTCTCTCTCTCTCTCTCTCTCTATCTCTCTCTCTCTCTCTCTCTCTCTCTCTCTCTCTCTCTCTCTCTCTCTCTCTCTCTCTCTCTCTCTCTCTCTCTCTCTCTCTCACCTTTCGTCTCCTATCAATACACTTAGCTCCCTTTCTTTTCCTCTCTCATCTCCCCCTCACCCCTTTCCCCTCACTCTCTTTCTCCTTTTTCTCTCCCTTTCCTCCTCCTCCTCTTTGACCCTTCACACTTCTCCTCCCTCCCAGGTGTTAAATTTATATATATATATATATATATATATATATATATATATATATATATATATATATATATATATATATATATATATATATATATATATATATATATATATATATATATATATATATATATATATATATATATATATATATATATATATATATATATATATATATATATATATATATATATATATATATATATATATATATATATATATATATATATATATATATATATATATATATATATATATATATATACATAGACTTCTACAATCTCTTGACGGGAAACAGGGCGCGAAGGGCCCGATTCGCAGGGGCCGATTTTCAAAAATTTAAAATTTAAATATTTTCAAAACCAAAGCAGCTATAGCGACCTGAAAACTAAAACAGGCACCTCCTTAGATATATGAGTCTCCACTTGAGCAGCAGTATCAAAAAAATCAAAGTCGTTCCCTAATAAAATCTCTGATTAATTGTTTTTTTATATAAGTATAACAAAACTTTTAAAAGGCTATAAATCCTCAGATTTTACGCTAGATGCACAAACATCACGCTAAATGCAGAGATAATCACTTATATTTTCAGAATCAATAGCAATATTTAGCATATCTTATAAGTTTTTGCCCAGAAATAGCTACTTATTTTTTTATTTAGTGCAATTTTTTACGTAAGTTTTTAACATCTAATAAATCACTTCTTAATTTTCACATTGAAAACTTAATACTTGATGGTTAAAAGTATGCAGAAACATCTTAAATTTACTCCAACAAAAAGCAAAATATTCATTTTTCTATATACAATCACAACTTATTTTGGTTGGAATTCCGATGTCACTATTGCCGCAGCACGTCTTGCCGGCTATCTGGCCCTCGTCCTGAACAATCACTTCTTAGCCTTTGCCTATGACATGGGCCCCAATTCAGTTTCCTGGACTTGTGGCTACCGTCCCTGTTCCTCGCCGTCTCCTTCCTGCCTCCTTGATACTGTCTCCTCTTCCTGCCGGTCGGCTGCTTCAAGGCCTTATGTTCTTCCTCGCTTCTGAGGTCACGTCCTTTGGAGAGAAATTCATAGCACCGGAAACAGTTGAAAGAGGGACCTGCTGATGTGCGGCAAGATGGTGTTGGCACAGGGTTGTGCCCCTCCTGGCACCTGTACCCCTAAAGCAAGGTCCGGGTCTGAGGCCAGGAACTCCAGGAGGTGCCTGAACCCGTCCCTGGGTGGCGCATGGCAAGGGAGAGGAACCTCAACCTGCGCTCCTTCTTGTCCTCCTGCACATCAGGGGAGTCCCGCCAGCGACATCCCGAAGGACGCCATGTAGGCCATTGGGAGAGATGGCCGCTTCAGGACCGCCGGCCCGTCTCCAGCTCTCCCTGTCGACCAGCTTTCCGGACCAGGGCGTCGAACATCACAGAGGGCGGGTCGCCCTCTCTGAGCTCCACGGCAATCTTCATCTCCTCCTGCTGGGCAAGCTCCTGTTTGCAGCACTCCGGCCACAGAGGAGCTGGCCTGGACCTTCCTGGCCAGGTAGCCGGCGGTGCCGCCGACCGCGTGGCGAGGAGCAACTCGTCCGCTCGGCAGGTCCGGTTGGTCGTCGGCCAGCTCCCAAGGCAAAGCTGGGCCAAGATCACCTCGTCGTCCTCCTTCTCCTCTGCCTGGCTTCCCGGTCCAGGTCGGCTCTGCACGTCCCCGGGGGAAGAACCCGACGAGCTTCATGCAATGCAGGCGCTGGGCCAACCTGTTGGCTCACCATGAAGTTCTCTACGCTCGTCCAGTTGTGAGGAAGGGTACAGAGACGATGAATAACTGTAGGTCCTTTACTTGGAGAGTAAACAGAGGCAGGACAGCCGGATAATCCTTTACAGAGGGGAAGTGCCCAGTTGGGATCAAGTGCGTGCGTGCCTAAGGCGAGAGTTAGGCGACGCGGGAACTGAGCTGAGTTGCCATGTAGGCACTAACTAAACGTACATTTCTTGTTTCTAATACGTAAAACTGTGGACTTACTATCCTACTATCATTCATTTACGTAAAGAGCTTCAACCTAAGTTACGCAAATTCTGCCATTTTTTACACAACGCTTTTCAAAGTGCACGCATGGTGCTATTATATAAGCTACCTTGAATCCTCGACCAAATCACTTAGAGACATCCTGCCTGCTTGTATGCACTAAAACTTGAAGATTTCGTCCTGTTTCCACTTAAATTCGGAGTAAGAACGCAGAGTGTGTTTGAGTTGTCTCAGTGAAAGTCGCCATAACAATCGGCCCCTTTACGCGAAGCCAGCGCATAAGACTGGAAGAGATTTCCCGTCAACTAGTTGTGAGGTCTGATATATATATATATATATATATATATATATATATATATATATATATATATATATATATATATATATATATATATATATATATATATATATATATATATATATATATATATATATATATATATATATATATATATATATATATATATATATATATATATATATATATATATATATATATATATATATATATATATATATATATATATATATATATATATATATATATATATATATATATATATATATATATATATATATATATATATATATATATATATATATATATATATATATATATATATATGATGAGGATTGATGCTGAGGATGATGGAAGAGGAGGAAGTGGAGGTGGAGGAGGTGGAGGAGTAGGTGGAGAAGGAGGAAGAGAAGAGGAAGAGGAAGAGGAGGTGAAAATGAAGTTGATGGGACTATTGTGGTCACCTCCTCCTCCTCCTTCTCCTCTCCTCTTCCTCCTCCTCCACCTACTCCTCCGCCTCCTCCACCTCCACCTCCTCCTCCTCCATCATCCTCAGCATTATAATTATCCTCATCATCCTCTGCTTCCTTTCATCTTCATTATAATCACCACCACCGTCACCGCCATCATTATTCTTTCTTGCGCGTGTGTCTTGTTATGCGGTTTAGTTCTGGTCACCTTACTACAGAATGGATATCAGATTGTTAGAATCGGTACAGAGGACGATGACTAAGATGATTCACGGGTCGAGAAACTTGCCATACGAGGAAAGACTCAAACAGTTAAACTTACATTCTCTAGAGAGGTGGACGGTGCCAGGAGACTTGACTGAGGTTTATAAATGAAGGAAAGGCTTCAATAAGGGGGATATTAATAAGGTTATGATGGTAAGAGAACCGAGTAGGTCACGAAGTAATCGGTTTAAACTGGATAAATTCAGATTCAACAGGGACATGGGCAAAAATTGGTTTTCTAATAGAGTGGTAGATGAGGTGAGTGTCAGTACGATAGTCACATTCAAAAATAGATTGGATAAATTCATGGACAGCGATATTGGGTGGGGTTAGAGTCACAGGAGCTGCCTTGTACAGGCCTACCAGCCTCTTGCAGACTCCTTCTGTTCTTTTTATGTTCTTATGTTATCTGCCACATCCCCACCCAGTCATACACTCTGTCTAGTTCATCCTGATCTGAGCTGCCCATTCAGCGCCTTCACCGAAACTCGAAACCGGCTCACGATGACTCAACATATTTAGCATTAGTTAGACCTCATCTTGACTATGCGGTTCATATCTGGTCACCTTACTATAGAATGGATATCAAAATGTTAGAATCGGTGCAGAGGAGGATGACTAAGATGATTCAGGGGTTGAGAAACTTGCCATACGAGGATAGAATCAAACAGTTAAACTTGCATTCTCTAGAAAGGCGAAGGGTGCGTGGAGACATGATCGAGGTTTATAAATGGATGAAGGGCTTTAATAAGGGAGACATTCATAAGGTTTTGTTGGTAAGAGAACCGGGTAGGACACGAAGTAACGGGTTTAAACTGGATAAATTCAGATTCAACAGGGACATAGGCAAAAATTGGTTTACTAACAGGGTGGTGGATGAGTGGAATAGGCTTAGCAGTCATGTGGTGAGTGCCAATACAATTGTCACATTCAAAAATAGACTAGATAAATTCATGGACAGCGATATTAGGTGGGGTTAGATACACGGGAGCTTAGGGTCAAAGGATCTGCCGGTACAGGCCTACCGGCCTCTTGTAGACTCCTGCGTTCTTATGTTCTTATGTAACAGAATCGAGTGATCTGTTGTGATCTTGCAGGGGAGGTGGCTATGATAACAACAACAACAGAATATCTAGATTGATAAGAAAGACAAGAAATGATAAGAAATGCTAAGAAACATGGTACTAAGGCGGCCGTCACGGGTCACAGGAATGTCCGTGGCTCGCTTACTGAGCCTCAGCGGCCTCGCGCCTCCGCCACTCGGCGATCTCGTCACGTATATGTCGGTGGCACAGCAGGACGGCGTCCCTGTCGCCCTTGATATGCAGGGTTCGCCTGACCCGCACGATGCTGACGCCGTGGCTCCGCCGCAGGTCCTCCAGCTGGCGGTCACTGGGTCCTGCAAGGCGGGAGATGAATCTCTGCGCCACGGTGAGGCTGCGGTAGGCGAGGGAAGCTGTGGCGGGGGCGGCAGGGACGGTCACTGGTGAATGGACTTCGCCCCGAGAGGCTTCTCCGTGCAGGGGTGCCTCCTCTTCTGCGGCACCGACATCAGAGGCTTCCTCCCCTCTTGTGGCACCGACATCAGAGGCTTCCTCCCCTCTTGTGGCACCGACATCAGAGGCTTCTTCCTCCTCTGCGGCGGTAACATCAGAGGCTTCTTCCTTTTCTACGGCAGGAACATCAGAGGCTTCTTCATCTTCAGCGGCACCGACATCAGAGGCTTCTTCCTCCTCTGCGGCGGTAACATCAGAGGTTTCTTCCTCATCAGCGGCGGAAGCATCAGAGGCTTATTAATCATCAGCGGCATCGACATCAGAGGCTTCTTCCTCCTCTGCGGCGGTAACATCAGAGGCTTCTTCCTCTTCAGCGGCACCGACATCAGAGGCTTCTTCCTCCTCTGCGGCGGTATCATCAGAGGCTTCTTCCTCTTCAGCGGCAGGAACATCAGAGGTTTCTTCTTCCTCTGCGGCGGTAACATCAGAGGTTTTCTCCTCTCCTTCGGCACCGACATCAGAGGCATCTTCATCCTCTGCGGCACCGACATCAGAGGCTTCTTCATCCTCTGCGGCAGGAGCATCAGAGGCTTCTTTCTCTTCTGCGTCACCAACATCAGAGGCTTCTTCTTCTTCCTCTTTCGCGGCAGGAACATTTGAGGCTTCCTCCTCTTCTGTTGCATCGACACCCACAACCTCGTGCGCCGCCTCGCCAAAGTCTTTATCTTTCACCGTAAGCACCCTTTCCGGGAGATCCTTCCGTTCACTGTAGGTGTCATCGTCATTGTAAGTGTCATCGTCCTTGTAAGTGTCATCGTCCTTGTAAGTGTCATCGTCCTTGTAAATGTCATCGTCCTTGTAAGTGTCATCGTCATGATCTTCCACCGCAAACACCTTTTCTAGGTAAACTTTCCATTCGTTGTAGGTGTCTTCATCATTGTAGGTGTCATCGTCATTGTAAGTGTCATCGTCCTTGTAAGTGTCATCGTCATGATCTTCCACCGCAAACACCTTTTCTAGGTAAACTTTCCATTCGTTGTAGGTGTCTTCATCATTGTAGGTGTCATCGTCCTTGTAAATGTCATCGTCCTTGTAAGTGTCATCGTCATGATCTTCCACCGCAAACACCTTTTCTAGGTAAACTTTCCATTCGTTGTAGGTGTCTTCATCATTGTTCCACCGCAAACACCTTTTCTAGGTAAACTTTCCATTCGTTGTAGGTGTCTTCATCATTGGCGGTGTTTCCTTCAGTATACATGGCCTTCTTTCCCTTGTCGGGTTTCTGTTCCAGTGGCCATGTTGTGGGAAGGGCCTGGAACTGCTGACTGGCTTGCTGGAGGCCGACTTTGGCTTCATAGATGTACAAGTAGAAGGTGCCAGGTCGCCCTCCATCCAGCAGCGCCTCCAGGAACTCCTCCAGGCTAACGCGGGCCTTGCGAGTTGCACCGCGGCGGTACGCCACACAGATCTTGATCTGCGTGGCTTCGGCGTCTGGTTTCCCGCTGCACCTGAAGAGGTACTCCAGGTCCAGCGGGGCAGTGACGGAGGTGGGGCCGGACGCCTCCGGGAAGGCGAAGGCGGCCACCTTCCGCGAGCTGAGGGCTCGCCAGCACCCCCGACGCCGGCAAAGCGGTGATGGTCACCAGGGGCTGCGCCCGCCGCTGGCGCCGCCGTCGGCGGCCAGCACGACGCAGGTGCCGAGCACGGTGCGTCGGATGTTGTGCTTGCTGCAGGTTTGCGGGAACATTCTGCTCACTAATTTTGTCTTCATTTGTATTGTAAATGTTTGACAAAAGTCATGGTGAACGAGGCGGCGGCAGTTACAACAAAATAAGCTGGTGGCGGCCGCCGCCCCTTGCCCGGCAGAGCCTGCCCCACTGCTGCCAAGGCTCAGTTTCCTGCATTGTGTGTTTGTGTGTGTGTGTGTGTGTGTGTGAGAGAGAGAGAGAGAGAGAGAGAGAGAGAGAGAGAGAGAGAGAGAGAGAGAGAGAGAGAGAGAGAGAGAGAGAGAGAGAGAGAGAGAGAGAGAGAGAGAGAGAGAGAGAGAGAGAGAGAGAGAGAGAGAGAGAGAGAGAGAGAGAGAGAGAGAGAGAGAGAGAGAGAGAGAGAGAGAGAGAGAGAGAGGCGGGGGGGGGCGTGGTTCTACATACATATAAACCATAAATTCTGAGTGCTCCCCATACACACTCGGGGTACAAAAAAAAACAATGGTAAACACAATGAAATATAAAAACGACGCAGAGGCTTTTCTTTACGTCCGGAGCAAGAGGAATAGGAGGAGAAGAAGGAGGGAGTTATGTTAAAGTTGATGAAGAATATGTAGATTATGAAAAAAAAGAGAGAAACGAGGTAGACGATGAAAGGAAGAAGTTTATAATAAAAAAGAAGGAAGAATATGAAGAAGAGAAAGAAGGCGAAGAAGTAAAATATTAACAAGAAGATGAAAAAGAAGAAGAAGAAGAAGAAGAAGAAGAAAAAGAAGAAGATGGGAGAGAAAAGTGGGAGAAAGACTATAAATTAAGAAAAAAAGTATAAAAAGAGAAAGGGATTGAACAGAACAAGAAGAAGACAAAAAAGGAGGATACATAGGAAGTGAAGAAGACGTAAAGATGGGGAAAAAAATAAAAATAAAAATAAAGAGAGGGAGGAAACCGATAAACAATAAGAAATAGAACAAAACGTAGACATGAAGGAAACGAAGAAAAAGAAAAGAAAATAGAGAAAATACCAACAGAAGTAACAGTAGCATAGGGAATAAGCAGAAAGCGAGGATGATGAAGAAGGAAGAGCAGGAGAGAGAGAGAGAGAGAGAGAGAGAGAGAGAGAGAGAGAGAGAGAGAGAGAGAGAGAGAGAGAGAGAGAGAGAGAGAGAGAGAGAGAGAGAGAGAGAGAGAGAGAGAGAGAGAGAGAGATAGAGAGAGAGAGAGAGAGAGAGAGAGAGAGAGAGAGAGAGAGAGAGAGAGAGAGAGAGAGAGAGAGAGAGAAAGGAGGGAAAACTGGTGAAGAGGAAAAGAGGGTGAGAAAAGAGAAAAGGTACTGTGAGAAACTTGAAAGGAGGAGGAGGAGGAGGAGGAGGAGGAGGAAGAAGAAGACAAAGGTGGTATAATTTACGAGAAATATTATGTTCGTGGGGATGAGGTAGGTGTGTGTGTGTACGTAGGTATACTGCACACACACACACCCACAAACACAAACACACACACACACACACACAAATCACGGTCATAAATCACATCTCGACCCACACAACAAACATTTAATGGCCGGGTTGACACTTTTCTCCTCCCTTCCCTCCCTTTCCTCTCCCTCATTCATTCTCACCTCCCTACCTCCCTACCTTACTCTCCTCCCTTTCTCAGCTTCCTTTTCTCCTCTACGGCCTCCCTCCTCCCTTCCTCCTTTCCTTTCTCTTTCTCCTCCTTTCCCTTTCCTCTCCCTCATTCTCACTTCCCTACCTACCTTCCTTTCTCTCTCCCTCTCTCACCATCCTACCTCCCCTCTGCGCCTCTTCCTCCCTCCTTCCATACCTCCATGCAGCTGTTTCTCCCCTCCTTTCCTCCCTCTCACCTACTCTCCTCCCTCTCTCTCCTCTCTCTCTCCTCCCTTTCCTTTCTTCTATTTTCTCCATTCACTGAGCGCTCATAACCAGCTTACCCGCCTCTCTCGCTCGCTCTCGCCTCTCTCGCTCTTTCTCCGCTCGCCTTTCCTCTCTCCTCGCCTGCTCTTCCTCTCTCGCCTGCTCTCCTGCTCCTCTCTCGCTCGCCTGCCTCGCCTCTCTCTCTCTCTCGCCTCGCCTCTCTCGCTCTCTCTGCCTCTCTCCTCTCTCTCTCCCCACGTTTCCCGTACCAGCCAGCACCAGCGCACCTTTCGAAGAGTCTGCCGGATGTGGAACATGTTCACGGCCTGTACCAAACATCCGGGAGATGAACACCCAAAAATAAAACTGTCGGCCCACCACTGAGGGGCTCACTCCACCCACTGACACTCGTGGTGGAGCAGTGACACGAGTGTAGTGTGCAGTGTTCACATATATTCTGTATTGTATGTTATTTTGTATAGTATATATATTTTTTTAGAGTTTCTGTATTGATTTTTGATATAGATTTTATTCTGCCCTTTGAATAGGCAAGCACACGACAGTGCACCTTGGGTATGTAAATAGTATACATGTGCCTATGTTTAAATGAAAAAAATAAAGAGAGAGAGAGAGAGAGAGAGAGAGAGAGAGAGAGAGAGAGAGAGAGAGAGAGAGAGAGAGAGAGAGAGAGAGAGAGAGAGAGAGAGAGAGAGAGAGAGAGAGAGAGAGAGAGAGAGAGAGAGAGAGAGAGAGAGAGAGAGAGAGAGAGAGAGAGAGAGAGAGAATCAGACAGACAGACAGAAACGAGAGAAAAAAGCAATAAAACAACCAACACGAAAATGAACTAGACTAACAAGACAAACATAAAAAAACTACAACATGCAGCCAAATAAAAATGGATTAACAAAACACAAAAAAGACAGAAAACGAGAAAAAACGAAAGCAATAACAAGCAACAAAAAAAGCAAACACGACCTCTGCCCGCACCCTCCCCCAAAAAAAGACAAATGCAGCAAAATTCATGCTGCTCCCTAACAGGCTTCATACATTAACGCGCCGTCATTTACTTCCTAATTAACATTAAATTAGCACAGGTAAGGTCGCCCAGACTCAGGTCACCTTCCCCTAAAAGGACAGAGATGGCATGGGGAGGGAAGGGAGGAAGGGAGGGAGGGATTGGGGAAAGTGGAGGAGAAGGAAGGAAGGGAAGGGAAGGGAGGGGAGGGGATGGGACTGGGGAAAGGGAGGAGACGGGACGGTACGGGAAGGGAAGGGAGGGAAGGGAGGAGGTAGTGGTGGGTTCTATCTCCCCCTGTGAGGAAAGATGGGCTGAGGGTGAAGGGAGGACAGGGAAGTAAGGGGAGGAGAGGGGAGGGGAGTATGGATAGGGGAAGGGAGGATGAAAAGGAAGGAAAGAAGGGGAGACGGACGGGGAGAGAGGAGGGGCAGGGAGAGGAGGGGAGAAGGTGTTTTTTTTTTCTCTACCAGGAACGAGATGGGTAGGCTGGGGATGGGAGGGGAGGAGAAGGGAGGGAGAGGGGAAGGGAGGATGATGGGAAAGGATTAGAAAAGCACAAAGGAAGGGAAGGGAGGGGGGAAAGGGAGAGAAGGGAGGGGAGGAGAGGAAACGGGAAGGAATGCATTGGGAGATGGGAAAAGGAGGGAGGGATGAAGGAAGGAGAAGGTGGTAGTGTTTTAGGTGGGAGGTAAGCATGGAAGAGGGAGGAGGGAAGGAGAAGGAAGGGGAGGGAAGGGGAGAGGGAGTGGAAGGGAAGGGAAGGTAAGGGAGGGGGAGGAGGAGAAGGTTGCAAATGACGTGTTTTATGAACGAAGAGGGAAGGAACGCAGGAGGAGAGGATAAAGGAATGAAGGAAGGAAAGAAAGGGAAAAAGAAGGAAAAGAGAAGGAAGAAATAAAAGGAAGCGGAGGTGCGTGAAGAGGGGAGTGTTGAGGATAGTCTGAAAAGAGGCGAAAGGAGGAAGGAAAACAATGGATATGACGAGGTGAAAAAGGAGAATTAGGAGAGCCGTAGGGGGTGAAGAGAGAATGAGAGAGGGAAGATACAGAAGCCAGGAGGGGAGGAGGGGAAGATGGGGGAGGTAGAGAGAAGGGCAAAAAAAGATGAAGGGGTGGAGAAAGAAAAGAGCAAGAGAGTTAGGAAAGCAGCATGTGAGGAGGGGAGAAATGGGGGAAGGGGAATGGATAGAGGATAGGTTGGGAAGAATGATGGAAGAAGAAGGGAAACAAGGGAAGGAGAGGAGATGGAGGAGACGATGAGCTTGGATATTGAATAGTAGATAAAGTTGGAGAGATGGAAGGGAGAGAGTAAAAGGGGAAGAGACAAGAAAGGATAGAGCTTGAACGGAGAGAAGAGGGGAGGGAAGGCTAAGGAAAGGAAAGGAAGGAAAGAAAAGGAAATCACATCTCGACCCACACAACAAACATTTAATGGCCGTGGGTTGACACTTTTCTCCCTCCCTTCCCTCCCTTTCCTCTCCCTCATTCATTCTCACCTCCCTACCTCCCTACCTTACTCTCCCTCCCTTTCTCAGCTTCCTTTTTCTCCTCTACGGCTCTCCCTCCCTCCCTTCCTCCTTTCCTTTCTCTCTTTCTCCCTCCTTTCCTCCCTTTCCTCTCCCTCATTCTCACTTCCCTACCTACCTTCCTTTCTCTCTCCCTCTCTCACCATCCTACCTCCCCTCTGCGCCTCTTCCTCCCTCCTTCCATACCTCCATGCAGCTGTTTCTCCCCTCCTTTCCTCCCTCTCTCACCTACTCTCCCTCCCTCTCTCTCCCTCTCTCTCTCTCCCTCCCTCCCTTTCCTTTCTTCTATTTTCTCCATTCACTCGAGCGCTCATAACCAGCTTACCCGCAATCTCTCTCTCTCTCTCTCTCTCTCTCTCTCTCTCTCTCTCTCTCTCTCTCTCTCGCTCTCTCTACGCTCGCTCTCTCTCTCTCTCTAGCTCGCTCGCTCTTTCTCTCTCGCTCGCGCTCTCTCTCTCTCTCTCTCTCTCTCTCCCACGTTTCCCGTACCAGCCAGCACCAGCGCACCTTCGGAAGAGTCTGCCGGATGTGGAACATGTTCACGGCCTGTGTACCAAACATCCGGGAGATGAACACCCAAAAAATAAAACTGTCGGCCCACCACTGGAGGGGCTCACTCCCCACTCCACTGACACTCGTGGTGGAGCAGTGACACGAGTGTAGTGTGCAGTGCGTTCACATATATTCTGTATTGTATGTTATTTTTTATAGTATATATATTTTTTATAGTTTATGTAGTTATTTTTTATATAGATTTTATTCTGCCCTTTGAATAGGCAGCACACGACAGTGCACCTTTGGGTATGTAAATAGTATACATGTGCCTATGTTTAAATGAAAAAAAAATAAAGAGAGAGAGAGAGAGAGAGAGAGAGAGAGAGAGAGAGAGAGAGAGAGAGAGAGAGAGAGAGAGAGAGAGAGAGAGAGAGAGAGAGAGAGAGAGAGAGAGAGAGAGAGAGAGAGAGAGAGAGAGAGAGAGAGAGAGAGAGAGAGAGAGAGAGAGAATCAGACAGACAGACAGAAAACGAGAGAAAAAAAAGCAATAAAATAACCAACAAGAAAATGAGCTAGACTAACAAGACAAAAATAAAAAAAATAATAAAATGCAGCCAAATAAAAAATGGATTAACAAAAACACAAAAAAAGACAGAAAACGAGAAAAAACGAAAGCAATAACAAGCAACAAAAAAAGCAAACACGACCCCCGCCCCCGCACCCCTCCCCCCCAAAAAAAAGACAAAATGCAGCAAAATTCGGCGCCGCTCCCTAACAGGCTTCATACATTAACGCGCCTTCATTTACTTCCTAATTAACATTAAATTAGCACAGGTAAGGTCGCCCAGACTCAGGTAACCTTCCCCTAAAAGGAAAGAGTTGGCATGGGTAGGGAAGGAGGGAAGGGAGGGAGGGGATTGGGGAAAGTGAGGAGAAGGGAAGGAAGGAAAGGAAGGGAGGGGAGGGGATGGGACTGGGGAAAGAGAGGAGAAGGGAAGGGAAGGGAAGGGAGGGAAGGAGGAGGTAGGTGGGTTCTATCTCCCCTGTGAGGAAAGATGGGCTGAGGGTGAAGGGAGGACAGAGAAGTAAGGGGAGGAGAGGGGAGGGGAGGAAGGAGAGGGGAGGGGAGGATGAGAAGGGAGGGAGGGAGGGGAGACGGACGGGGAGAGAGGAGGGGCAGGGAGAGGAGGGGAGAAGGTGTTTTTTTTCTACCAGGAACGAGATGGGTAGGAAGGGAGGGAGGGGAGGAGAAGGGAGGGAGAGGGGAAGGGAGGATGATGGGAAAGGATTAGAAAAGCACAAAGGAAGGGAAGGGAGGGGGGAAAGGGAGAGAAGGGAGGGGAGGAGAGGAAACGGGAAGGAATGCATTGGGAGATGGGAAAAGGGAGGGGAGGGGATGGGAAGGAAGGAGAAGGTGGTAGTGTTTTAGGTGGGAGGTAAGCATGGAAGAGGGAGGAGGAAGGAGAAGGAAGGAGGAAGGGGGAGAGGGGAGGAAGGGAAGGGGAAGGTAAGGAAGGGGGGGAGGGGAGGGAGAAGGTTGCAAATGACGTGTTTTATGAACGAAGAGGGGAAGGAACGCAGGGAGGAGAGGATAAAGGGAATGAAGGGAAGGAAAAGAAAGGGAAAAAAAGAAGGAAAAGAGAAGGGGAAGAAATAAAAGGAAGCGGAGGTGCGTGAAGAGGGGAGTGTTGAGGATAGTCTGAAAAGAGGCGGAAAGGGAGGGAAGGAAAACAATGGATATGACGAGGTGAAAAAAAAGGAGAATTAGGAGAGCCGTAGGGGGTGAAGAGAGAGAATGAGAGAGGGAAGATACAGAAGCCAGGAGGGGAGGAGGGGAAGATGGGGGAGGTAGAGAGAAGGGCAAAAAAAGATGAAGGGGTGGAGAAAGAAAAGAGCAAGAGAGTTAGGAAAGCAGCATGTGAGGAGGGGAGAAATGGGGGAAGGGGAATGGATAGAGGATAGGTTGGGAAGAATGATGGAAGAAGAAGGGAAAGAAGGGAAGGAGAGGAGATGGAGGAGACGATGAGCTTGGATATTGAATAGTAGATAAAGTTGGAGAGATGGAAGGGAGAGAGTAAAAGGGGAAGAGACAAGAAAGGATAGAGCTTGAACGGAGAGAAGAGGGGAGGGAAGGCTAAGGAAAGGAAAGGAAGGAAAGAAAAGGAAATAGCGAGGAGGAGAATAGGAAGAAGTTAGATGAGGTGAGAGGAGGGGCAGCGTTACCATATTATCGTATTCATCCACGCAGCACATTTGTTTCCCGGTTTCTGACTCCCAGCTATCGCAAACAAACACCAACAAGTAAGGCTTTTAACGATAACTTTAACTGGAATCTCGTTATCTGTGTGGGTAGGAGAGTTTTGGGCACTGGAACTGATAAATGC
The DNA here is from genome assembly GCF_024679095.1 of Eriocheir sinensis. Taxonomy (NCBI): domain Eukaryota; kingdom Metazoa; phylum Arthropoda; class Malacostraca; order Decapoda; family Varunidae; genus Eriocheir; species Eriocheir sinensis. The sequence goes on from NW_026111953.1 coordinate 38,923, forward strand.
GAAGTTTTAAGTACGATAATAAGGCAACGCTGGGAAGGAGTGTGGCGAGGGGTGGATTGAAGTAAGAAATGAGAGGGAGAATAGAGTTGATAAAGGGAAAAACGGAGTGGGATGAGAGAGGGAGAGGGATGAGCAAGGGTGGGAAAGGGAGTTTGGTGAGTGCTGTGTGAGAGGAGATTGTGCGGAGTGGGATTAAGAGATGAGAGGGATGAGAGGATGAAAAGAATAATCCTTTCCTTTTTTTTATTACTCTTGCCATGTAAATCCCACACACATAAAATGGAAAATCCCGGACTAAGTGTCTTTTAGCGCACCTCCAATTAACTCCATTACCTCTATCCCGTGTGTGTGTGTGTGTGTGTGTGTGTGTGTGTGTGTGTGTGTGTGTGTGTGTGTGTGTGTGTGTGTGTGTGTGTCCGTCTTTCAACTTTATTCTACATTTATTTTTTCTCTCTTTCCATCATTAAAAAGAAAAAGAAAAAGAACAAAATACCGAAAAATCACCACAAACCTTCAAATAAAAAAAAGACCCAAAACAAACAAAAAAAACACAACAAAAAGAAAAAACAAAGAAAAAACAATAAAACAACACAAACCCTCAAATAAAAAACAACAACAACCACGAACAAAGAAAACAAAAACAACCAACTAACAAAATATAAAAAAAATAAATCACGAGCTTATATTACTTCCCCTCCAGCCTTTTCTTTCCTCCCTTCCTTTTTTATTTACCTTTGGCTCGGGAACAAATAATTTTGGGCTCGAGGCTGAAGACTGTAAACAAAAAGGAAGGTTCATTATATTTCCTGAGCCGAAGACTAGAGAGCAGGAGGGAGGGAGGGAGAGAGAGAGAAGGTGGGGGAGGAGAAGAAAGGGAAACGGGCTGGAGAATAGACGGAAGGGAGGAAGGTAAGGTGGGGTGGGGGTGGGGGGCTTAAGATTAATAGGGTAAGGAAAGGGGAAAAAGGAGAAGGCAGGTAAAGGATGAGGTAAGGGAAGGTGAAGGAATAGGGTAAGGAAGGAAGGAAGGAAGGGAGGTAAAATTGGGAGGTAAGGAGAGAAGGTTGTGGAGTTAGAGGAGAAGATATGAAAGACAAGGAGAGAAGAAAGGAAAGAAGGAAGGAGGGAAGGAAGGTATAGTGAGGTGGCTTATGATAATGATCGTTACCTGCTGGCCCAAAGCACCAAATTTGGCACACATATACTTAGGTACAAAGCCAAACTTTTTGGAGGGGGGTACCCGATTTTAAAGGTCAAGGTCAAGGTCAGGGCAAGGTCAAAGGTCAAACATCGCTATTTGTCTTTTTTTCAACTTTCTTATTAATTTCCAGTACAAAATGTGCTGCCATTATATAAATTACTGTTAATGGTCTTGAGGGAGTCATATATGTAATTCAAGCTATATTTCTTTTAAGTGTATATTGAATTGTAGATCAAGATCATAGGTCACCAGGTGTAATTTCAATATATATAACAATGAATTATTGGCATCAGTATTTATATATGAATTCTATTGGACAAGTAGGGCATTATTTAAAAAGACATTAGTGCAATAAACAAACGAGTTACATGCATGCTTCAGTTACAATACGATGAGTCAAGCATAACACCATTGCCTCCTATAATATGTACTGTAGATCTTTACCGGATGCGAATATTGCAGTGGTAATCAGACTACTTCCTATTTAATACGACATTCTTGCACTATTGGTGCAAGAATTGCTTTATGGACTACCTCTATAAAGCTCTGCATGCATATCTTCTTGGAAGGAGTACAAGAATATGGAAGGGTCGTCATGTTTCACAATCACCTCGGCACTGACATAGTGTTGTACATGTCAGGCCAGCTTTCTCGCATTTACAGTTCTTAACACACATAGGAACTGCTTTGCAACCACACTTTATGAGTTCTTTGCACGCAGCAGCAGCTGGAATTGTGGTCCAGATGGGATGCCACCCTGTGTCTGATTTGGACCATCCAAAACCAGCTGGGCTAGGGGTAGCAATGACTGGTTTCAGACTCTCTGTCCAGATACTGGCCTGGTACACACATCGGTTGACATGTTGGAGCAGAGCATTTTGTGTTGGTAGCCTTTCCATTAGTTTCACTCTGTTAGAAAGAGGTCTTGCCGAAGGTTATTAACTTTGCTATGGTGAGTTGTGTTGTCGTACATGGCACAGGTGAACTGCTCAATTAGCCTGAATACGGAGATGATGTTTCTTGAGGAACAAATGGTGAGGACGATGCTGTAGTAAACCCTTCTGTCGAAATTGGGAGTGATTTCAGGTCTTCCATTCTGATTTATTTCCTTTACCATTAAATTGGGATGTTACATCACATCCAGTGAAAGCATGGAAGAAGGGTAGTGCTTGACATTTATCTTCACCAAGTTCCAGGCAAACAGAGTTGATATGGTAGTATCGAAAGTGCCTCCCTGCACCAAATCCAACCCACAGATCTAAGTCAGGATACCAACTGACAAAACGGTGATAAACTCCTACAAGGACCACAACCACGTCTGTATCAACAGTTCTGACAAGAACTGATGTTGCACCTTTCCTCAGGGCATCGTACACATTCAAAGAAATCCTGCTGTCTGCCTCCTCGTGGTCACACTTGTCCATAGTACATCCAGGCTGATTGGACAGAACTCTTTCTCCGGAGGTAATGTATACCCATTTTTCAGGTGGGTAGACATGGTTGGCTACTTCTCCTGAGAGCAAAGCAAAAAGCTCTTCTTTGTTTCTGTCATTCTGCAGGAACCCAGCAAAGGACGCGGGAAGTTTGGCATTGCGAGACACCTTCCTGCGTACCCCCTTCCCTCGTTTCTCACGGGTAGTTGCCTTCAAGCTGTCTGGATGATATCTGTCCCAAACAATGTCAATTCGAGTGCTGCTTTGCAGTTGCCTCTCTGTCCAAGGAATGAAGATTTTGTCACTGTATTCCCCAAATGTACATTTGTGTTCATGTGGCAGGATGTGTACCATGGCAGCCCCATCGAAAATCTTTGCATCAAAGTGTGATGGTGGTTCTGGCTGAATACTTGGGTCGATGCAAGCCAACATTTCTGATTTATTTCCTGGTAGACGAAGTTTCCATTCAGTGACAATGCTGGTGGCCATGGGTGATTTTCATGCGAGAAAAACTCCTCGAGGTTTGTGTCACGGACCTGAGTAGCAATGAAGAGTTGGCTGAATAGGTTACAATCACTCTTTATTTCCTGCAACTGAGTCACTTTTCTGCTGGGAGTACTGGTGTGTGGTCGCTTGAAAAGTGGAAGTTTATTTCTCTTGATTGTGCTGTGGATGGATTTCTCTCGTTTCACCAGCACATCACTAACATACCTTGAGTTCTGCTCTTTGCCCAGTTGCTCCATTCCGTATAGTGCTTCCACAACTTGTTCATCCATACAGTCATGGGTGTCAAGAACAATGAGTTCCTTTGCTGTGTTCAAGAATGGATTCCCATTGATTTGATAACATCACACATATTGTTGACTTGTTTGTGGAATGTTTCCTGAATGGCATGTCCTTGCTCATGACTCTGGAAAGAAGGCTCCTCAGACAGGTTATTAATCTCTTCAAATTCATCGAGAATCCTTGCCTGCTCTGGACCGGCAATCATCCATCGTTTCAAGGCAGCAGGGTTCGTGGTCAGGCCAACTGCACCACCAGAACGTTTCACTTTTTCATTGTTCTGCTCGTGTGCTTGGTCTAGAGGCATGGCTGAGAATGGTCGCTTACCCTTCAGGAACACCCAGTTTTTCTTGAATTCAGCTCTGATTGATGGCGGAAGAGTCTTCATGTCTTTTATGTGTACTGGCAGCCAACGAGAGTAATTCATGCGATCAAGCACAAAGAACCATGGTGCCAATGCTTCCAACACTTCTACATAAAGAGCAAAATTCTTCTCCCTGTGTGACCTCACAAAGATAAGCACTAGCAGCTCCAGCTGAAGAATCCTGTCCCAGAATGCGAAGGTTGGACTGTTGTGTGTCATGTCAGTTCTCCAGTCTTCGAAGTGTATGCTGCGATCTGGACACATTTCATGAAAGGAATCACGCTGCAACTTTGCAAGAGTCATTGCTGTCACCTGATGTGCATGCCGTGTTCTGGTTAAGTGGGCAGCCTTCAGGAAGGAGTCAGCAGTTCCAGCTGTAGCAACACCACTCTCAGTCAGTGCAGTACACCAACCAGATTCTTCCAAGAGATCCCCAACCATTCTCCACAATGCCATCTCAGTATGTAAGCCTCCCAGGACAACAACATATTCAGACTCGCCAAGGGTTTCAGACCAATTCCACTGTGCATATTTGGCCAAAGCAAAGAGAGGTTGATCCACTGCAATAACAGGTATTTGCCCAGGGTTTCGCAATGTTGTTATTTTTTTCAGTACTTCCATGCCATGCTTGACCATAGCCATCGTTGCAGCCTTTTCATAAAAGAGTGGCAGTAGAACACTTTTCCCGGGAATATCAGTAACTTCGCCTTCGCGTGCAGAATGATGCGAGGCCCAGGCCATGATATCACCTTTTTCTAATTTGTTCTTTTGGGCTACAGGCTACTTGAAGCAAGATAAAACTAAAATGACACCTGAAATTACAATACTACCACATTTTGACCTTTAACCTTCGCCTGACCTTGACCTTGACCTTTAAAATCGGGTACCCCCCTTCAAAAATGTTTGTATTAACCCAAAGTATAGATGTACCAACTTTGGTACTTTGGGCCAGCATGTAACGATTTGGTCATATTTTGGCCATAAGCCACCCCACTAGTAGGAAAGATGGAGGAAAGGATTTTAAGGAGAGAAGAGGGTAAGGAAGACACGGAAGGAGTCAGAGAAGGAAGGAAGGAAGGAAGAAGGAAAGGGAAGGAAAGGTGGTAGTAAGTCTTAGGTTCATCTATTAGTGTGGGCGGAGGGAAGAAGGGAAGGGTAGAAGGAAGGAGTCAGGGTGAGGAAAGCAGGTATAGTTTCCGCGAGGGACAAGAAAGGAGAGAGAAAAAAGGAAGGGAAGGAAGGAAGGTGAGGAAGAAGGATGCAAGGAAGGAGGGAGGGAAGGAAGAAAGGTGGGAAGTAAGCAAGGAAGAAAGAAAAAAAGAAAGAAAGAAGGAAAAAAAAGAAAGAAAGAAAAAAAAGAAAAGAAAGAAAGAAAACAAGAAAGTAAGGAAGGAGGGAGGAAAGGAAAGGAAGAAAGGTGTGAAGCAAGCAAGGAAGAAAGAAAGAAAGAAAGAAAGAAGAAAGAAAGAAAGAAAGAAAGAAAGAAAGGAAGGAAGGAAGCAAGGGAGGAAGGAAGGAAGGAAGGAAGGAAAGAAGTAAGAAAGGAGGGAGGGAAGAAATAAATTGGTCTGAGGTTCATCTATTACCGAGGATGAAGGGAAAAGGGAAGAAGGGAGGAAGGAAGAGAGGAAGGGAGGAAGCAGGGTGAGGGAGGCGGGTAGGTCTCCACAAGGGACAAATTATATTAAAAATACCTTCCACTGCTACATCAGACTCCGCCTCAGTAAGCAAGATCAGGGACGGAAAACTAATATCACTCCAGCAACATTAATATTTACACACGCGGATAATCTCAACTACATGATTATGCCAAGGTGGTGTTTTTTTCCCTCGTGAAGAGATTCCGAGCGAGTATTAAATTTCGCCTTAGTGAACAAGATTAGCAACATAAAATCAGCTTCTCTGTGATAACCACAATATTTTAAAATGCCGATAAATCATTAAATCTGAACAACAGGGTTACGCAAAAGTCTGAGTTACAGTTAAAGATAATCTCATTCTCTATTTAATTCCTTCCTATTAAAAGATCTGCCGCAATTATAAAAACAAATATCACTCTTATGTAAAATTTATTATACTCCCACACCTCGACAACCTGAGCCCCGAGGTAGAATTTGCAATATAAAGAGATTCCAATTCCATATTCAATTCCGCTCAGAGATGATGAATGTAAGGTAAGGTAAGGGAAAGCGAAGGAATGGGGTAGCGTAGGGTAGGGTAGGAAGGTGACGAACCAGAACAAGATACAGAAAACAAATATCCCTCAAATTATGGAGCATTAATCTTTCCACTTGTTGAACTCTGAACTACATTCTTACACCAAGGTAGGAATTATCATAAAAGGATTCCAACTCTATATCAGTTCCGCCTGTGTGAAGGGGGAAAGGAAGATGAGATTGAGGAAACAAATATCACTCTATTATGTAACATTATTTAATATTTCCGCATGTTGATAATTGGAACTGTACAAGATTATACTAAGGTTAGAATTTGTTGTCAAGAGATTCCAATTCCATATTTAATCCCGGGAAGTAATACCGTCTTGGTGGAGGAAGGAAGAAAAGCAATAAAATAAATATCACTCAAGTAACAATAAATTCTCACATGCCGATCATCTCAGCTATAACATTTTGCCAAGGTTAGAATTCACCGAAGGTATTCCAATTCCAGTTTTAACCCGGTAGCTGCGTGGATCATATTTCTTAAAGGCCAATCTAAACGAGAAAAATGAGTAAAAAATCATCACTCACGCAAACCATTCAAAATATACGTATATCAACGCATTGTGATCAGTTTATGCATCAGCTATTTTTTGGGGATTATATCATGGCAAAAATTTAGCCTGTCGCTGGTACAAGGAAAGCCACAAATTAGGCCCGTCGCTGTTACCGGGTTAATCTCATCTTGGTGAAGAGAGGACAGAAGGAAGGAAGGAAGATAAGCAACATAAAATAAATATCACTCAGCTACGTGTGAGCATCAATCTTCACTCAAGTCGATAAAATAAAATACACGACTACGCTAAGGTTGGATTCGCCGTAAAGAGATTCCAATTCTATATATAATTCCATCCTAATACAACATCTACGACAATAAAGCACGAACATCACTCTCGTACTTAGCATCAATACTACATCCACATCTCGATAACCTAAACGCCAAGGTAAAGTAAGATTCGCCGTAAAGAGATTCCAATTCTATATATAATTCCACCCTAATACAATATCTACGACGATAAAACACGAACATCACTCTGTTACATAACATCAATACTACACCACATCTCGATAACCTAAACGCCAAGGTAAAGTAAGATTCGCCCTAAAGAGATTCCAATTCCACTTTAATCTCTTCATGGTGCAGGAAAAGGAGAATCACCCACCTGGTCGCCTCGCCCTGAAAGGAATCTAATACGCTGTAGTGCAGGCTCTGGGGGGGGGAAAAGGTTACATAACATACATCTCACATTAGCAACTCTACATGAGCACGATGCCCTTGTGCACTTCGTGCAAGTACAAGTCACCGACCATCTAGGCTCCAATAATTTCCATGATGTTGCAGGCATCAGCTCATTCTCTTCATACTGAAATCCGTTCTCTTCAGGCTTAAGGAGTAGTGCATTTCCTGTTTCAAGCTGAATGTCTATGCAATGTATCATGTGATATGCATTGTACAGGCTCCGTTTGATGTGTGGTAGCATGCCATCACTAGTAGGATGGAGAATATGAAGTGAACTTGATTTCGAATGATGGAATATCTCGGCTCGGAATTCAGTGAAATTCATGGCTTCGCTTTGTGGTTTTAGAACCTTGATCATATACAGCTCTGTTTTGTTGATTGTGGCTTCAGAGAGGTTCGGGGATTTGGCAAACTGCTTCAAGAATTTCTCTGGTTCAGCTTTCAAAGCAGCCTTCTTGGTGCCTACTTTACTGGTGATGTCAGTGCCAGTCAGACTATGAACCGCTGGTAGTACATTGCACAATGAGGGTCCCTGACGCTGGAACAATGTGTGAAGTGGAATGAATCTTGTGGTATCCCCAACACCAGCTTTGACCCATAGCTCTTGAATACCATGCTGGACATACACTGGCATGTGGTAGAGCAAGGTGACAATGACATCAGTGTCACTTGAGATTACGACACATACTGTGTGTCCCTCTTTCAGTGCCTCCAGGACATGCACTGGTATTCGAAGATCAGCTTCATCAAACGCTGTGGACTGTAGATTTGTCATCACAACCTCTGTGCCTTGATGAATTTTGATACACTCCCAATCATCTTCCTTTGTAACACGACCCAAAATTGTTGCATAGTTTCCAGAACTATGTCTCCGAAGATGGGAATTATTGGAGCCTAGATGGTCGGTGACTTGTACTTGCACGAAGTGCACAAGGGCATCGTGCTCATGTAGAGTTGCTAATGTGAGATGTGGCAAGTTCTGTAATTGCAAGAGGAAGTCAGCCACAATGTGCAAGAACACAGTAACATGACTGCATGTTGTGCATAGATGTCTATAATTATATATTTGTCTAAATATTCAGTATACGCCATGCAAGAGAAATCACATATATTTCACTGTTGACATTGTACACTTATTTACCATCTTCATCACTTCAATGTAGCTGTATAAACACAGTTTGGCATTTTCTGACACTATTTATATTAGGTTGCACTGTTGTATAGTTGCTTTGTAATGACCTGGTATGCATTAAATAAGCTGAATTTCATGTAATGCAGGAAGACATTGACTGGTATGTGTGTATATAATGTATCTGCTGCTGTTTTGATATAATATAAGAAAGTATTCTTAGCATGATGAAATTGTATTGCTGTTAGCGGAACGTCAGGTTTTTTGGGGTAGGGTGACTTTTCTCCGCATAAGTCTATGCTTGGTCACAACATTTAACAGCAGTTCATTTCCAAACACATCTTTAAACAGAGGACTAAATAAGGCTACTTTTGGCCAAGTTTCATCCCTTTACCTTAATAATTAAGGGAGTAGGAGGTCAGCATATTTAATGCTAAGGGTGCACTGAAAGGAAAATTGCGTCGAAATTTTCACTATTTTCACCATGTATTGCAAGAAAACATTATCTATGTTGACAAGTAATGTATGAATATGTTCTCCTACATAATCTTTACAAACATGTACTTTTGATTTCTAAAGCAGTTTTTATGCTATTAATTTGATTAAATATGAACATTGCCACTTTGGCAAAATATCGCTGATGGAAAATGATATAAGGGGCTATATTGAGAAAACGTACTTGATGCTGAAGAATCACCCAACCTTTTTTTAAAGGTCTGACCCCATAGAACATAAAAAAACACAGTTTTGCTCTGCACCTCTTATGTAACCTTTTCCCCCCCCAGAGCCAGGAATACTGCCAAATTTCGCTAGTCCCGAGCCGAGAGCCACGACGGGAGGCGGCGTGTTCCGGGCGCAGGTGAGGCTCATTAGGGGCTCGGGGAGGTGAGATTAGGGTTTCTTTCTGCGCTTTCTCGGGGAAGTTTGCTTTAATTTGGCGCTGTTTGTTATCCAAGGCGCGCTGTGGTTGCATCTTTGCTTGCTTGGCTGTTGCGATGAATGAATAAGGATGGGAAAATATTGTACAAGTAGTTATTAGGCTATTGCTTGTCTGCCTGTCACGATACATAAATAGAGGTGAATGATATTATCGAGGGTGTTCATTTATTACGTCTTTGCTTGCTTGGGCGTTGCGCTGAATGAAAAAGGAGGGGAAAATATTGTACAAGTATTTATTTTATTAGGTTTTTGCTTGCCTGCCTGTCACGAAACATAGATTTAGGTGGATATTATCGAGGACGTTCATTTATTACCTCTTGCTTGCCTGGCCGTTACGATGGATGATGAAAAGGAAAAATATTACCCAACGTGTTAGTTCATTATATATTTTCTTGCCTGCCTGTCACGATGCATGTAAACAGGAGGTATAACATTATCGATGGTGTTCATTTATTACGTTTTTGGTTGCTTGGCGGTCACGCTAGATGAAAAAAATGTTTTGCATGCAGGTAACGAAACACTATAAATTAATTGCAGTAATATAGTTTTGCGGGTAAGTTTGTTGTAATTTGTTTTAATTTAATGAGGCTCCATTTGGCTTTTTCTTTGGCATGACGAAAAGAAAAAAAAAATGTCATGTTAACTTTCTCCTTCAGAGGCTTCGTATGATTAGGAGAAGGCGCTGTTTGCATTTTTCTCTTTCGTATTTTCGCGGGAAAGTTTGTCTTTTTAAACTTTGTGTCGCTCAACGTCAAAGGTATTACTTGATTCCTTGTTGCGTGAGAAAGGCGGAAGGAAAGTCTGTTCTGGGAGGGAGGGAGAGGGTGGAGGCATTACTAAGTCTTCTATAACAATATTTCGTGTTTATGCCTCACCGGAGTTTTTTCTTAATATATATCTTTTCAATTTCCTTTTTTACAACAATACCAACTGGAAGGGTGATTACGATTTGGCGAGGATTGGCTATATTTCCCTTTCATAACGTTTGCAAATTTAATATCATACAAAGTTTTTTTTCATGCCCTATATTTCCCCTTCATAACGTTTTACAAATATCATAACACACAAAGGATTCCTCATTCAGTGGTGGTGACTATGCAGGTAACAATGAATATAAGTGTGTAAAGCAATTGTCAATACCCATCTCTTAACTTTTTAGACATTATCTTTCCTCCAGCCTATACATTTTTATTCTTTTGTTACTCTTCACCTTACGTTACTGTTGATCATTAATTTTTCATATCCATATCTACTCTGTTTGGGTCTATAAGAAAAAATCCCTAGACGCTCTTTATTTTATTTATTCATTTATTTATATATTTATTTTTTTGCCAATGGTGATTTTATGTTTCCGCGGACAAACTTTCCCTAATCCGGTCTCCTCACTATATCAGGTTTTCTATGTTTCCTTTCTTCCTCGCCGAGACCATGAGGAGATAAAGACAATGTGTTCACGATAGCCTCGAAATCCCGGGGTTGTCTAATTTCATTCTGCGAGGCAAGTATTGAGTTTCCTTCCTCCGGTTTCGGTCAAGAAGTTGGTTTTAAAACGGTGCGACGCAATGCTCTTCCTTCCTTAATTGGCTCTTAAAGGTTGGTATTATAAGACACTTTCGCTTCTCACATCAGCTATTTCTAAAGGTCAAAGAGGGGGTCAGTCGGGTTGTAAGTAGCGTTTCTTCAGATTCATGGTACAGAAGAAGAGCCGAGCTACCATCAGGGTCATAAAACTACTACTGGATATGCCCACAACTCCTACGAAAGCCTTGTCAAATATGTGTTCTTGGGCGGCGAAATGTCTTGTAATACAACCCTTTGCTGATCACGATGCTGGGACCAAAGAGGAGGATAATGTTGCAGTGTTTGTAATGTAATGTATATTGTTAACATGGTGCGCCGCGACGTTCTTCCTCGGCTTTCTTTGTTGACCATATAATGCCAGGACAAAGAGGGGAATAACAACGCAAGTCATGTAATGTAATGGTAATATGGTGCGACCCTATGCTGCACCATCTTCCTCGTCTCTCTTTTGTTTATCATGACGCACGGGGGGGGGGGGAGAGAGAGAGAGAGAGAGAGAGAGAGAGAGAGAGAGAGAGAGAATGCTGTTCTTCAAAAGTGATAAGTGGTTTTCTTAGAGTATTTAGGTGGGGAAGTTAAATTAGGTGTGGATAATTACATATATTATCTAAGGTGTTGTTTAATGTCTTTCCTCCTTGCTTCCTCGATTGTTTATTTCTCTAAGGTGTGGATAAGAATTTAAGGCGTTGTTCCTTCCTCATCTCCTTTTCATGTAGCGTGACCATCAAAGAAACAATGATAAAATGAAAAAAAAACACGATGAACAATTTTTTACCTCTTTTTTTCATCTTCTTTGCTTTCGTTACATACATAAAGAAGATAAAAATAGTGCTAACGTTCACCTTAATACCTCAGCCTCGTCTCAAACTCAACGTTGCCAGATTGTCGTACTCAGCTTCTTATATTTACCGACTTCCGACCCAAAAACTGTCTCGTGGACCCAACGTTGCCAGATTCTCGTTCTTCACCCTTTATGTTTGGTGATTTCCAACCACAAAACTGACCCCAATAAGGAGATTCACTTATAATTATCGTTAAAATAGTTGATTCCTGATGTTTCTTGGCAATAGTTAGGCGTCAGAAACCGGTAAATACAATGCTCTGAGTACGATGATCTGGCAACGGTGCTCAAACTACGTTTTCTTTTAGTATTTAGTGTTAAGTAGTTAGCATTTAATAGAAGTTTATTTTCCCCGTGATGTACGCCTTTGTTCAACACGATGCAAGACAAAGGAGGAGCGAAGATTACCATGTTCTGAGAAGGTGGAGTTGCTTTTTTTTATTACCTTACCGAGGAAGCTTATAAGCTTGTGTAAATATGGAACAGATCTTTTAGCTAAGCCGATATTTGACTCCTTAGGTAACACAACGCATGGGAAAGGAAGGAAAGCAGGACAAGGGAGATAAATATTGCCTCCTTGCCTTCCTCTCTCTCTCTCTCATCTCAATCCACTCCATGATAGTTAACTCCTTGGGTAACACTGTGTATGAGAAAGAAATGAAGAGGGGAGAAGATAAGGGTCGTATTTTAAGACATTTCGCCGCCCAAAAACACATATTTGACAAGGCTTTCGCAGGAGTTGTGGGCATTTCCGGGAGTAGTTTTATGGCCCTGGTGTTAGTTTGACCCTTCTTCTGTACCGTGAACCTGAGGAAACACTCATTAGAACTCGACTGACCTCCTCTTTAACCTTTAGAAATTGTTAATGTGAGAAGCGATAGTCTTATAATACCAACCTAAGTATTGCCTCCTAGCTTCCCACACTCTCTCTTCTCATGCACCTCAATCCACCGCGTAAGGAGGGAGGGAGGGAGAGGTTTGTTTGAACTCGCCGCGGCTCAAAATCAAAGGCGTTATTTTACTCCGTCCCTGTCGCCACGAAGAGAGGGAAGAATGTATCATGTGTGTGTTAACCTCGGCATCACGGGTTCACTTTGCCTCATTCTGGGAAGCTGGTATTAAGTTTTCCTTTGGCATATTTGCTGGGAAGTATATCTTGATTTGGATAAAACGAGAGGCAGGGAGAGAGTGTGTGTGGGGGAGAGAGAGAGATAGATAGATAGAGAGAGAGAGAGAGAGAGAGAGAGAGAGAGAGAGAGAGAGAGCAATAACAGTAATTTGGATACATAAAGATAGAAAGATAGATAGACAGAGATAAAGGGTGGGAGAAAAATATAATACCTGAGTAGTTCGAATAAGCAATAAAATGTAAAAGGAAATCATATACCTTAAAATTAACGTGTATATACTTTAAAAAAAAAATGTAGAACTCTAAGCCTTTCCCCGGACTCTCCTCAACGCGATACAAAGAAACAAGAAAATATTGTGTGTGTGTTTAGGTTTTAGCCTTGCTTCATCTCCTTCCTAGAACACGGTATTAGATTTTCCACGGCTCTTATTATAGTCTTGCGGGGAGGGCCAATCTAATTTTTCTCTTTTTGGCCACTCTATTCAGGAGCAGTAAGTAGCGGGTGTTTTTTCATTGCACTGTCTCCTCTGCTGTAAAAAAAAAAAAAAAAAAAAAAAACAGATGGCCTCTCGGTACAAAGCCCATATTCTTTAGCGCGTCGCCACCTCAGTTCGCCCCACTCTACTCTATTCAGGAGCAGTAAGTAGCGGGTGTTTTTTTCATTGCACTGTCTCCTCTGCTATAAAAAAAACAAAAAAAACAGATGGCCTCTCGGTACAAAGCCCATATTCTTTAGCGCGTCGCCACCTCAGTTCGCCCCACTCTACTCTATTCAGGAGCAGTAAGTAGCGGGCTTTTTTTATCATCGCACTATCTCCTCTGCGGTAAAAAAAATAGATGGCCTCTCGGTCTAATGCCCATATTCTTTAGCGCGTCGCCGCCTCAGTTCGCCCGTTTGAAAAGCCTCAAGTGGAAGCTCCTGAGGCTTTTCATGAACGCCCTTGTGATACTAATGATTGTTTGCACGACTTCCGCATCTTCAGTTCATGTACAGAAACAAAATAGTATACGTCAATACAAAATTCCTTTCGCTCTATCCACTGACACTATTTTTTTTCCAATGCCTCAGCTCCGGCGCGTGTTTAGGCGAGGCGGATTAACTGTTTCATTGTCACGCTGAGGAGAGTGACGCTTGTTGTTGTTCGCACCGACACGCTTCCTGGTGCATTAGTTCGCCCTTCACGCTAATCAAAAAACTGTATGGACTCTCAATTGAGTTTTTGGCAGTTTATGTAAATATGCGACACTTAATTAAAAGGTTTGATGGCCACGTGTATATGCGCTCTGATTTTTATGATAATTGAGTGAATATATAAACTGTGAAGTGATTTTGTGTTTTTTTTTTTGGTTTTTTTTATTAATTTAAGCTTGTTTTATTATTCCAGGATTTTGTTTTCTATTTAATGCTAGAAGAAGAAGAAGAAGAAGAAGAAGAAGAAGAAGAAGAAGAAGAAGAAGAGTAGGAGGAGGAGGATTAAAGGAAGACGACGCGAAAAATAAATCAATTGATAGAAAACAGAATAGGCCGGGAAGGTTGAGAAATAACAAAGTGAATTAGAAGAACAAGAAGAATAAACACAAAAAAAAACACGAACTAAACAAGAAGAACAAGAAGAACGCCTACTTGAAATAATATGTGACCTAAGAGAGAGAGAAAGAAAAAGTTTAAAGAGGAGACATGAAAAAATAAGTCACTGGCTTATTTGACTCGTCTCCACCTGTTGCTCTTGCTCTCATCCTTCCCTCCCTCCCCCTCTCCTCCCTTCCCTCTCTCCCTTCCTTTCTTATTCCTCCCCTCCCTCTCTCCCATCCTTCCTTTCTCCTTCCCTCTCTCCCTTCCTTCCTTCCTTGCTTTCTCCTTCCCTCCTCGCCTTCCTTCCCACGCTCTTCTTATCTCAATCCACTGCGTACGGGAAAATAATAAAAGGAGATTAGAGAGAGTGGGAGAGAGAGAGTTCAAAGCTACACAATCCTCCTTCCCTTACTTCCTTTCCCTTCCTTCCTTCTGCTCCTTCTCCTGCTTCAAATCGCTTCCATTCCTTTCCTTTCCTTCCCTTCCCTTCGTCCCATTTTCTCTCCTCTCTTTTATTTTCCTTACTCACTTTTTCTTTCTCCAATTTTCTTCCCTTCTCTCTCCCTCAATTTCCTTCCCTTCCTTCCAGTTCTTTTCCTCTCATTCCCTTCATTTCCCTTCTCTCCTTCCCTTTCCATCCCTTCATTACTGTTTCTCTCCTAGTTTACTTCCCCTTCTCTTTACTCATTCCCCGTTCATTCCCAGCCCACCATTCCTGTTGCTTTTCGCTCCCTTCCCTTCCCTTCCCTTCCATTTCTCACACCTATTTCATTGCCTGCTATTCCTCTCCTTTTCCCTTTCCTCTTTTACCCTTCCTTCTATTTCCTTTCCTCTCACTTAATTTCTCTTCCATTTCCTCGGTTTTTCCCTTCCCCTCAATACAGAGGAGGATTGCAAAGATGATTCAGGGGGTGAGAAACTAGCCGTTATGTTCTTAAAACTGTTTTTTTCCTTTCCTTCTCCTCTCCTTCCCCTTACCCCCATCCATTCCTCCCCCTCTCTCTCCATCCTTCTCTTTCCCTATCTCCCCTTCCACCTCTCCCTTCCCCGACCCCTCCCTTCCTTCCAGTTCCTTTTCAGCCGCGTGAAGTGATTAAAAAACTTGGCGTCGCTGGTGATAAGCTTTCCACTCTAACTTGTGGCGCCGCTGCGATTTCCTCAAGGCAAGACGGCGGCCACTGTTCCGATGCCCCCGAAACCTTTCTGTGGGAGCTAATTCATTTAGAACCCCCTCCATTACCCCTTCCCTCCCCTTCCCATGCCCCACTCCTGTTCCTCCCTCTCACTGTCCCTCTAGTCTCCTGTTCCTGTTTATCTCTATCTCCTTCCTTCTCTACCCATTCCTCTTGTTCCTCTTTCCTCCCATTTCTCTCTTTCTTCAGCCCCTATATCTTCTATCTCTTCTATTCTTCTTTCTCCCATTCCTCCCTTCTCCTGTTCCTCCCTCTCTCTCTCCCTCCCTCTGTCCCTTCCTCTGTTACCGAAAGTCCTATTTCTCCCCCTCCTCTCCTCTCTTTATTTCATTTACTTCTTTTTTTCTTAGCCCTTTGCTTTTCTTCTCCCTCCCTCATGTCCCTCCCCTTTCTGTAGCAACCTTCTTCTCCCTTTCTTCCTTCTCCTGTTCTTCCTTTTCCTATTCCTCCTTCTATCTGTCCCTCTCTCTTTCTGTGTCTCTTTTTCTCTCTCTAGCTCTGTCCCTCCCTCTCCTTAAGTCGGCCACTGTTCTGCCGCCTCTAAAGCCTTTCTGTAGGGGGGTAATTCATTTAGGATACCCACTCTTTGACTCCCCCTCCACTCCCCTCTCCTCTCCCTCCCCCTCTCCATCTCCTGTCCCTCCCTCCTGCTGTTACCTAATGGCCTACTGCTGCTCTTCCTTATACTTTTGTCACTTGTGTTTCCATTTTTTTTTATACTACTTTACTTTTTGTTTATGTAGCTGATAATTTTTTTAGAACCATTTCCTTTCCTTCTGCCCTTCCATTTCTGTCCCTTCCCTCCCTCTTTTCCTGTTCCTCTTTCTCCTTTCCCTCCCTCTTCTGTCCCTAAAATTGGTCTTCTGTCACTCTTGTCCTGTCCCTTCCTTCTCTCTTTCCTGTCCCTCCATCTTATGTTCCTCCCTATCCTGTCTGTCTATGTCTGTCTGTCTGTCTAGTACCTAATGTCCTTGTATTCACCCTTCCTGCCGTCTCTTCATTCCACTTTTTCTTTCCTCCTGTTTCTCTTTTTTGTTTCCATTATTTCGTTTTCCTTTTCTTTCTGTCTTTGCTTTTGTAAGAGATAATTCACTTAGTACCTTTCCCCCCCCACCCCTGTCCCTCCTCTTTCGTTATCTAATACTCTCTCTCTCTCTCTCTCTCTCTCTCTCTCTCTCTCTCTCTCTCTCTCTCTCTCTCTCTCTCTCTCTCTCTCTCTCTCTCTCTCTCTCTCTCTCTCTCTCTCTCTCTCTCTCTCTCTCTCTCTCTCTCTCTCGAATTGTCACCTAATATCCAAGTGCTGTTCCTTCCTGCCTTTTCTTCGTTTCCTTTTTCCTTATCATATTTGTCATTTGTTTCCTCCCTTTTTCCTTCCTTTTCTTCCTTTCTTATTTATGAAGATGATTCGTTTAAGACCCATCCCCTCCCTTCCTCTTCCTTCCCTCCCCCTTCTCTCTCCTTCCCCAACTGTTACCTAATGTTCTCTCTCTCTCTCTCTCTCTCTCTCTCTCTCTCTCTCTCTCTCTCTCTCTCTCTCTCTCTCTCTCTCTCTCTCTCTCTCTCTCTCTCTCTCTCTCTCTCTCTCTCTCTCTCTCTCTCTCTCTCTCTCTCTCTCTCTCAATCTCGTTTCTCAACAGCTCCTTTCTAACCAATTATTTATTTTTCATTCTTAGTATTATTTGTGTTTTCTCTTGTAATTCCTTCCTTTCTTTCGCACCTAATTCCTCCCAAGGTTCTTTTCTCTCTTCTACCTTTCTTTTTTCTTCCATCTCTCCATTTCTTGTTCCTCCTTTTCCACCCAAATAATACTTCTCTCTCTCTCTCTCTCTCTCTCTCTCTCTCTCTCTCTCTCTCTCTCTCTCTCTCTCTCTCTCTCTCTCTCTCTCTCTCTCTCTCTCTCTCTCTCTCTCTCTCTCTCTCTCTCTCTCTCTCTCTCTCTCTCTCTCTCTCTCTCTCTCTCTCTCTCTCTCTCTCTCTCTCTCTCTCTCTCTCTCTCTCTCTCTCTCTCTCTCTCTCTCTCTCTCTCTCTCTCTCTCTCTCTCCCTCCCTCCCTCCCTCCCTCCCTCTCCCTCCCTCCCTCCCTCCCTCCCTCCCTCCCTCCCTCCCTCTCCCTCCCTCCCCTCCCTCCCTCCTCCCTTCTCCTTCCCTCCCCTCCCCTCCCCTCCCTCTCCCCCTCCTCTCCCTCCTCCCTCCCTCCCTCCCTCCCTCCCCTTCCCTCCCCTCCCTCCCTCCCTCCCTCCCCTCCCTCCCTCCCCTCCTCCCTCCCCTCCCTCCCTCCCTCCCTCCTCCTCCCTCCCCTCCCTCCTCCCTCCCTCCCTCCCTCCCTCCCGCCCTCTCCCTCCTCCTTCCCTCCCCTCCCTCCCTCCCTCCCTCCCTCCCTCCCTCCCCCTCTCT
Organism: Eriocheir sinensis; assembly: GCF_024679095.1. NCBI lineage: Eukaryota > Metazoa > Arthropoda > Malacostraca > Decapoda > Varunidae > Eriocheir > Eriocheir sinensis. The sequence continues at coordinate 56,942 of NW_026111953.1, forward strand.
CCCCTCCCTTCCCTCCCTCCCCTCCCTCCCTCCCTCCCTCCCTCCCTCTCTCTCTCACTCTCTCTCTCTCTCTCTCTCTCTCTCTCTCTCTCTCTCTCTCTCTCTCTCTCTCTCTCTCTCTCTCTCTCTCTCTCTCTCTCTCTCTCTCTCTCTCTCTCTCTCTCTCGCTCTCTCTCTCTCGCTCTCTCTCTCTCTCTCTCTCTCTCTCTCTCTCTCTCTCTCTCTCTCTCTCTCTCTCTCTCTCTCTCTCTCTCTCTCTCTCTCTCTCTCTCTCTCTCTCTCTCTCTCTCTCTCTCTCTCTCTCTCGCCCTACGTCTTTCCCCCTCTCTGCCTCCGCCTCCTCCTCCTCCTCCTCCTCCTCCTCCTCTTCCTCCTCCTCCTAGTTCCCATCCCTCAAGTCTTACATAACCTGATCCACTCCCCTCCTCTTCCTCCCCTTCCCTTTTTCCCCTCCCTTCCCACCTCAACACCTACCCCCCTCCCCTTTCTTCCTCGCTCTTTTTTTATACCATATGTCACCTTACCTCGTATTTCTTTTACCCTTATTCCCTCGTTTCTCTTGTCTCCTCCTCCTCCTCCTCCTCCTCTTCCTCCTCCTTGAGTCTGATAAAACGAAGGTCACTCAGACGAATTTTGTTGCTACTCAGAGTCAACGAAAACCGATAAACGTGAGAGTAAATGCGTAAAAGTAAGAAAGTAAATAAGTAAATAAACGACAAGTAGAATAAAATCAGTTAACAGAACATCGTATTTCAACAGTAGTAGTAGTATCATTAGCAGTAACAGTAGTAGTAATAGTAGTAGAAGTAGAAGTAGTAGTAGTTGTAGGAGGAGGAAGAGGAGGAAAAGAAGGAAAAGAAGGAGGAATAGGAAGAGGAGGATACGGAGGCGGAGGAGGAAGAGGAGGAAGACGAAGACGAGGACGAGGAGGAGGAGGACGAGGCAAAGTAAGGAAAAAAATACAAAAAATAAACTAAAGGCGATGAGTAAGGTGGGGTTGTGGTGATGGCGGTGGTTATGTTGTTGTTGTTGTTGTTGTTGTTGTTGTTGTTGTTATTTTTCTGGTGGTGGTGGTGGCGGGGGTGGCGGGGAGGAGTAGTCTAATGAGGCAGCGTCTCTGGTGTCTAGTCAGCAGCTAATCAGCATCACATCAGTTGTTTTGTTAATAAGCTTTGATAACGAGCCGCCGCCAGACCAGATTTTGTTTAGCCGAACAGCGTTTTGGGTTGTCAGTATTCATGCGTCTACTTTTACTCAGTTTATTTATTTATTCATCACTTAGCATTTATTTAGCTGTCTATTAGTATACTCTTGCAATACGATGATGGAACACATTCTTGACATACTCCCGGCGACTCCTCTCTTCTTCTAAAAGAGGGCATAGACGAAGAAATAAGATGAAGAACAAGAGAACAAGTGATATAAGAGGAACAAGGAAAAGAAAAAGAACAAAAACATGAAAAAAGAACTAGCTATATATATAAAAAAAGAACAATAAGAACAAGAACAACTAGAACAAAAAACAAGAAAAAGAAAAAGCTAAAAGAACAAAAGAACAAAAATAACAAGAGCAAGTAGAACAAAAAAGCTAAAAGAACAAGAAATAACAAAATACAAGAACAAAAAACAATAGCAAAAAAACAAGAGCAAGGAAAAACAAAAAACAATTTATAATTTACTTACCTGTCCACAAGATAATTTACTTACCTGTATAAGGTCCACAGTAACAAGAGAAGACATTCCAATCACCATCATCATCATACCTGAGAAAAAGAAAATCATCATTATTATCATCATCATTACTACTACAACTACTACTAATACAACAACCACCATTACAACTCCCTCAACCACCACCACCGCTGCATACAACAACTCTATCTCTCTCCTATCGCCAACGCTTTCATCACTATCACAACCATCAGCACCCATCGAACCCGACGCAAGCCTTTCCGCCACTCGCTCGGGATCACAAAACAGCGCGAGGTGCCGCCGATAAATATAATCACTGCTCTGAACGCTTGCGACAAATCCACGCTGCGAGATGAGAAAAAACAAAGACGAGAGAAAAAAAAGTAATTGGAGCTGAACGCGAATCGACATTACTCCCGATAGAGACACGCACTAAGAGACAAAAGGAACGGGGGAGAAAAAGGGAAAGAAAAAGGATCAGGGAAAAATCTATGCAATGACCGTGACGTCTGAGGGGAAAAAAATGAAGAGTAGGAATGTAAAGGAGTGAAAAGGGATAACAGAAAGGAAAGGCGACGTAGGAAAGGGAGCAGACGGAGATATAGGAAAGGAAACAGAGAAAGGGACGATGAGAGAAAGAAGAGAAGTTGAAAGGGAAAAATGAGAGAAAGAAAAAAAGAAAAATGAAGAAGGAAATGTATGAAAAGGAGAAATTTGAAGGAATAGACATAGTTGGAGGGAAGGTGAAGGAAAGGAAAGGGAAGGAAAGAAAAGAGGATGTTAGGGAGTGGAAGGGAAGGGAAAGGAAAGGAGTGGAAAGGAAATAGAAAGAAAGAAAAGGAAAGGAAAGAAAAGGAAATGAAGGAAAGGAAAGGGAAAAGAAGAGAAAGGATGAGACGGAAAGGGAAAGGAAGAGATGAGGAGGAAAGGAAAGCAAAGGGAAGGGATGGGAAGAGAAGGGAAGTGAAGGCAGGGAAAAGGAAGGGAAGGGAAGGGAAGGGAAAGGGAAGGGATGGGAAGAGAAGGGAAGTGAAGGCAGGGAAAAGGAAGGGAAGGGAAGGAAAGGAAAGGAAGGGATGGGAAGAGAAGGAAGTGAAGGCAGGGAAAGGAAGGGAAGGGAAGGAAGGAAGGGAAGGGAAGGGAATGGGAAGGATGGAAGAGAAGGGAAGTGAAGGCAGGAAAAGGAAGGAAAGGAAAGGAAAGGAAAGGAAAGGAAAGGAAAGGGAACGGGAAGGGAAGGAAAGGGCACAGGGTCAGTAAAAGCAATAATAAAATACTGGAATCCTCTCGGGTCCGGTAATAACGAAAGGAAAAAAAATAGTAACATATGAATTTTGTTACACGCCTAATACCTGCCGCTCAAAGGTCTGACTGAACGAACGAAAAAAAAATAAAAAAAAAGAAAAATATAAGTTTAATAATAGTAGTAGGTAGTAGTAATAAATGTTTCAAAGGGTTAATGATAGCAATAAATTTTTCAACGCTGGATGGACTGAAAAAGAATAAGTCAGAGAATGGAGATAATGAGAGAATATCGATTAAAAAAGAGGAAAATGGAGGCGATAATAGTAACACATGATTCAGTGCAGGGAGGAAGGAAGAGGGAGATGAGGAAGGAAAAGTGTGAGGGAGTATTCACTATTCAATATTTTTGCTGTAGTTTGCTGGATTTTACATTATAAGAAGATACCTGCTGAAGAGAAAGAAAAATGGGGATAATAGGAGTAAAAAATAAGCCAATAGAGGAAGGAAGAGGGAGATAAAGAAGAAAAATGATGAGAGGTTATCCACTATTTATTTTTTCTTAATATATTTTGCTGGATTTTCACATTATTCCTGTTTCCTTCACGTACTTAACTTCACTAATCTTTTTCCTTCACATGCTAAACTTCACATACTAAACATATTGGGGAGGCGGTGGCTGAATCGACAGAGTAACACCACCGCGTTCAGGAGGACGCGAGTTCAATCCCCGCCCGGTGCCACCAAGCTGGGATTTTTCAGCCGCCGCCGAGTGGCTTAAAACTACCCACATGCTGTCCAGAAGACCACCTATCAACCCGGACTCTAGATTCTAGGATTAAAGATGAGCTCCGGGAGGGCAGCATGAGCCAATGCAGGATGGCGCCACTATAAACACTTGCCTGCGCCAGAACGGGCTGGGCCGACCATTAGGACCCACCGGGAAGAAGCCTTGGGCCGACCATCAGGCCCCACCGGGAAAAAGCCTACTGGCGCTATAGGCCGCGACGTAAAAAAAAAAAAAAAAAAAAAAAAAACTAAGAATACTAAACATACTAAACCTCATATATTAAACTTCACTAATCTTTTTTCTTCACATACTAAACTTCACTAATCTTTTTTCTTCACGTACTAAACATACTAAGAATACTAAACATACTAAGCTTCACATACTAAACTTCACTAATCTTTTTTCTTCACGTACTAAACTTCACTAATCTTTTTTTTTCACGTACTAAACATACTAAGAATACTAAACATACTAAGCTTCATATACTAAACTTCACTAATCTTTTTTCTTCACGTACTAAACTTCACAAATCTTTTTTTAACTCGATCGAAGAGAGAAAAAAGCAGAAAGATGATGAGAGAGTAAACACTACCTCATTCTTGCCTAAATTTCCTGGATATTCACATTATTGTATCTTCTTCATATATTAAACTTCACTGGTTCATTTTTTCCCTCGATTAGAAAGCGAGATAAAAATGATGATGGTGAGAGAGCATTCACTGTCTTATGCTTGCTTTATATTGCTGGATTTTCTCATTATATATATTTACTTCATCAGCTCAAGTTCACTCTTCCCTATTTTCTTTTACCTCGATCAGAGAGAAGGAAAGAGGTAAAGAAGGATGATACGAGAGCATTCATATTCACTATCATATTCTTTGCTTTTTGTTGCTGGATTTCAAATTACTGCATTTTCTTCATTTGTTCAACTTCACTAATCGTTCATATTTTCACTCCGATCTGTCAGTGCACAAGTCAGACCCACCGTTGCCAGATCATCGTACTCAGAGCATAGTATTTACCGGTTTCTGACGCATAACTATTGCCATGAAACATCAGGAACTAACTATTTTAACGATAATTATAAGTGAATCTCGTTATTGAGGCCCAGGAGACAGTTATTGGGTCGGAAGTCGGTAAATATAAGCAGCTGAGTACGACAATCTGGCATGGTTGGTCAGCCCTTCTCCTATCAGTCACCGTCACCACTTGCGTCAGACAGTACGATAACCGCCTGACATCTACGTACACACACAGCCACCAGCACCTCCTTAGTCAGCACGAGGAGGTTAGCCACAGCGTCAGCACCTCGCAAATCGGAGCCTAAGTCAGTTATTCGTGAGTCAGCAACGCCATTATGACTCCTGATTCCTTCTTCTTCTTCTTCTTCTTCTTCTTCTTCTTTTTCATCATCTTCTTCATCTCCTTCTTTATTTTATCCTTTTATATATTTTTTTCGATATTTTCTTTTCTTTTCTTTATTTTCTTTTATTTTCTTTATTTTCTTTTATTTCCTTTATTTTCTTATTTTCTTATTTTCTATTTTTTCTTCACTCTTGTCCCTACTTTCCAACCATTTCCCCCCCCAACCCCCCCGAGAGAGAGAGAGAGAGAGAGAGAGAGAGAGAGAGAGAGAAAAATGCTGGGTCGGCGGTGTCCATTAATCTATATAACGCCTCTATTCTTTATATACGGACGTGTATGTGTGTGTGTGTGTGTGTGTGTGTGTGTGTGTGTGTGTGTGTGTGTGTGTGTGTGTGTGTGTGTGTGTGTGTGTGTTGGTGGTGGTGCGGTAGGGGGGGAGGGGGCTGGTGGGAATGAGAGAAAGAGGTAATGAAAATAATATTAAAAAAAAAACAATATGAAGAATAAGTATAGGAATATGAACAAAAATAAGAATATCAGCTGAAGAAGAAGAAGAACAACAACAACAACAACACAACAACAACAACAGCAGCATCAGAAGCACCAATAACCAAAACCTTCTCTTTCTTTTATTGTTTTCATCTGTGTTCATCCAGTGCTCCAATTATCGTCCGAAATGTCAACAAAGAAAAAATACAATGCAATACTTTTTTCTCACTTAATTGAAAAGAAAAAAGATACACGCTTTAAAAAAAATACAAGAGAATAATCACGTTTACCATTCTCTCTCTCTCTCTCTCTCTCTCTCTCTCTCTCTCTCTCTCTCTCTCTCTCTCTCTCTCTCTCTCTCTCTCTCTCTCTCTCTCTCTCTCTCTCTCTCTCTCTCTCTCTCTCTCTCATAATTAACCAGGGATTGATCGGACAAAATAATTACTTGTTTTTTTTTACCTCGCAAATAAAGTTTCACTCGCATTGTTTTTTTAGAATGTCTTTTTTCCTTTAAGTTTTTCTTCTTTTCCTCCACCAGTTCTCTTTTTTTTCCTCCACCTTAAACAACTCCATGTAAAGAGCTCGATGTTCAGCAAAAGTGTCCGATTTTTTCCTTGACTTCCAATCTTTTACTTTTTTTCTGCAACGTTCAAACAATTAATTTAGATTTACGTAAGGTATTTTTCTGTATATTTTTCCTTCTCTTATTACAGAAAAAAAGACAAAAAGATAGACACACACACACACACACACACACACACACACACACACACACACACACACACACACACACACACACACACACACACACACAGATTTTATCTTTTTTTCTTTCAAACATTTTCCTGTACCTTCATTAACCTCAATTTTTCAATTTCTACCTTTTTTTACGTTTTTTTCCTCATTCCTTTCCTTCACCTTCAGCAGTTCCCTTCTTCCTCCCCATTACCAATTTCCTCTTTTCCTCCTCCATTATATTTTTTTCTTCTTTGCTTCCCTCCATTAATACCCATCCTCCCTATTCTCTCCCCATTAAGGTACTCTCCATATTTTTACTTCCATCTCCACTGTCTCCTCTTTCCTCCCTTCTCCCTACTCCATTTCCTCTCTCTCCCTCCCTCTTTTCCTCTCTTTTCCCTCCCTCTTTCCTCCTCTCATCCTCATCCTTTTCATCTCATCTCCCTCCCCTTTTCCTCATTCTCCCTTTATCTTTTCCTCCCTCTCCCTCCCTCTTTTCCTCCCATTTCACTCCTCATTTTCCTCCCTCCCTCCCCATTTTTCCTCCACATTCGCACTTTTGGTTCACCGCATCCCCCATGACCATTAGCAGCAACTTTTTTTTTTTTCTCTCCCTCACCCCTTTTTTTCTCTTCTACATTTTTTTTTCTCTTTCTCCTGTTTTTTTCCGTTTTTCGCTTCTTTTTTTATCTTTCAGCTTTGTCATTCGTGTTTGTGTTCTCTCTCTCTCTCTCTCTCTCTCTCTCTCTCTCTCTCTCTCTCTCTCTCTCTCTCTCTCTCTCTCTCTCTCTCTCTCATTTCGCTTGTCATTACCCCCCCCTATCATTCACCTCATTGTTCTGCCTCCTCCTCCTCCTCCTCCTCCAACCTTCCTACCCTCCATCTCCTCCTCCTACATCCTCCTCCTTCTCTTCATCTCCTCTCTTCCATCCATCTCCACCCACACTTCCTTCATCTCCATCACTATACCACCTCCACCTCTTCCTCTTCCTCCTCCTCTTCCACCTAACTTCTTAACCTCCATCTCCTCTTACATCCTCCTCCTCTTCATCTCTTCTCTCCTAGCACCTCCTTCCTTCATCTTCTCCACCTTCCTCCTCCATCACTACCACCTCTCGAATAGAGTTGTTCGCCACTGGAACAGCCTTCCTGCAGAAGTGGTTAGCCCAGAGACCATCAACTCCTTCAAGAAACGCATTGATCGCCACTTTGCTGCAACGGGTGTGAGCTGAACGTTCCCAAGAGTAGATACACAAGTGCTTTAATCCTTCCCTGCAAGCCACTCCTATGGCAAACGGATTGATTAAATCACTGAACGCAGGCAACCTAGTAATGAGCCAACAGGCTTTCTGCTGCCTGCTAGTCCATGTTTCCATGTTTCCATGTTTCCTCCTCCTCCTCCTCCTTTTCTTCCTTCTGCTCCACTCTAATTCAATCAACACACTTACAATCTAATAACAGGGGGAGGCTTGGAAGTGAATGGCGCGAACAGGACTCTGAATTAGGGGATCGGATTATTATAAAGAGGTGCTGGAGGGATTGGTAATGAGATTAGATACGGTTAAGGCCTGCAGGATCGGGTGCCAGCCAGGCCTATGGAGGTGAGTGGGAACCAACACCTTATGATGAGGATGGGGATGAGGAGGAGAGGTTCGTATAAGGGATTGGATTCTTTCTACCTTTGTTTTGATTCTTCGGGTGGCTGTAGGGTTGAAAGGGTGGTTAATAGGGTTTAATTGCCTTTTAGTGGGAGCTTGTGAGAGTAAGTAAATAAAAAGAGAGAAAAGTGGGGATGTAAAGTGTGTGCGTGTGTGTGTGTGTGTGTGTATGTGTGTGTGTGTGTGTGTGTGTGTGTGTGTGTGTGTGTGTGTGTGTGTGTGTGTGTGTTATTATTGTTGTTGTTGTTGTTGAGCACTTCGTAAAATTTTATGTTTGTTTAGAGAGTTTTTTTTGTTTGTTTTCTCGTTTCTCTTTCGTTCTTTTTCTGCTTCGTTTTAACTCGTTTTATTTTCCTTTCCCTTTTAATTGAGCCTCGTTTGGCCGCGTGTTAGCAAGAGTTTTTAAATGCCGTGAAAATGGGAATGTTTCCACGGCCGGAGGAGAGCAGGGATGACTTTTTTACGGGGATTATGATAAAAAATAGGTTAGCTGCACTGAACGTGTTTCGTATACTAATGATGATGATGGTGATATTATTATTATTATTGTTACTACTACTTATTCTACTACTTATTCTACTACTACTACTACTACTACTACTACAAGAAGAAGAAGAAAAAGAAGATCAACAACAAAATAACAAAAAAAAAACACATCTAAGTCCCTCTTGATTTGAAAGGCAGGGAAGGGGAAGGAGCGAGGGTGGTAAAGGAAGGAATAATGGAAGGAAGAGAGGAAGGAAGGGAGAAAGGAAGGAAGGAAGGGAGTAAGGTGGAAAAAAAATAAATCGGAAAAGTAGACTCGTAAAAAAAAAAAGCTATGAAGAAAAGAAAAAGAAAGATGGAAAGGATAGAGAAATAGGAGAGATAGGAGGAAGGGACAAAAGGGTGGAGGAAAAAAAGTGAGAAAAAAAGAGCGAGAGAAAAGGATGAAGAAAATAGTGACACTGTTCAGGAAGCGTGGAAATTAAAACACCATTAAACTATCACTGTATATGATTAATTCTCTCTCTCTCTCTCTCTCTCTCTCTCTCTCTCTCTCTCTCTCTCTCTCTCTCTCTCTCTCTCTCTCTCTCTCTCTCTCTCTATCTCTCTCTCTCTCTCTCTCTCTCTCTCTCTCTCTCTCTCTCTCTCTCTCTCTCTCTCTCTCTCTCTCTCTCTCTCTCTCTCTCTCTCTCATATCATCTAATTATTTTTATTATTTTTTTTTTTCAATTTCTTTTCTGTCTTTTTATTATCAACTGTTTCTCTCCCTTCCTCTCGTTTTTTCCTCTTTCTCTTCCTCCCTTTTCCCCTCTCATTTTATTCATCTTCGCACCTCTCAGCATTCCTCCTTCCCTTCTTCCCTTTCTTCCTGCCTTCTTTCTGCATTCCTTTCTCCCTTTCTTAATTTCTTTCTCTCTATTTCTCTTTCTTTACTTCTCTTTTCCCTCTTTCCTTTCTTCCTTCAACCCTTCCTTCCTTCTTTCATCCATTCATTAACCCATTCATTCATTCCTCATTTCCTTCCTTCCTTTTCTACTTCCTTCCCTCCCTCCTTCCTTCCTTCCTTCCTTCCTCGCTCATCTGTCACCATTCAATACCTCCTCTCCAGTTGATACTTCCCTTCCTCTCCCTTCCTAACTTTCCGATCCTCCTCCTCCTCCTCCTCCTCCTTACTCTTCTCTCCACTCCTTCCTCTGTCACTCTAAATTGCCTCCTTCACCAAACTCTTCCCTCTTATGTATCATCACCACTGCTACCTTCTTCCTCCTCCTCCTCCTCCTCCTCCTCCTTCTCCTCGATGCCCCATTAACATAAAGCTTCATCAGGACGCTGGTTAATGGTACGACTTTCCAATTAAAGGTGAAGGACAGGTCAACCCAGCCGCCTCCCACACTCATCTCCTCCTCCTCCTCCTCCTCCTCCTCCTCTTCTTCCTCTTCAACTTCTTTCTTCTCTTCAGTGTTTCTTGGTTTATGCATTTCTTCTTTTTTTCCCGCTGCTGTATTTTTTTTAGCTCATTTTCTTCCTCTTTTTGTCACTAATATTGTCATTGATTTTTGTATTATTGTTATTTTCAGTATATTTTGTTTTCATTGTCAGTCTTCTTATTATTTTTCTCATTATTTTTGTTACTATTTTTTTTTGTTATCATCACCTACCTTTCTTCTTTTGTTCTTCTTCTTCTTCTTCTTCTTCTTCTTCTTCTTCTTCTTCTTCTTCTTTTTCTTCTTCTTCCTGAATCTCTTCTGTCAACCCTACCTATCTCTCTTCTATCAACTAATTGCCGTTTCTTCTTCTAGTTCTCCTTTTTACCTCCTCTTTCCTCTTACTCTCTCCTCTTCCTTTCCTCGTTTTTTTTTTCTTCTCAATATTTCCATTTCCTCTACGTCTGAACTTTACTATCATTTTCAGTCTTTATTCCTCCTCGTTCTATTTCATCATCACTATCACCATCATCATTATCGTCATCAGCAGCAGCAGGAGCGTTATCATTGTTCTGTTTCTTTTTCCTCTTTTTCCTCTCATTTCCCGATTCTTAAGTCTTTTCCTCACCCACTTTGTTACGCGTCAGTCTTCTTTTCCTCTTTTCTCCGGCAACTATTTTTATTCTCTTCCCCCTCCTCTCCTCCTCCTTCTCCTCCCCCTCCTCTCCTTCTTCTTCTCTTTCTCCTTAACTTTTTTCAATTTGGCCAATATGTTATGTATTTATCTTCTTCTTCTTCTTCTTCTTCTTCTTCTTCTTCTTCTTCTTCTTCTTCTTCTTCTTCTTCTCCTCCTCCTCCTCCTCCTCCTCCTCCTCCTCCTTCTTCTTCTTCTTCTTCTTCTTCTTCTATTTCTCCCATTCTATCCTCCACGTCTTCTCTCTACTCCATTTACTGCATGTTTGTATTTTTCTTTCTCCTTCCTTCTCTTTTACACCCTCCTCTTCTTCTTCTTCCTACTTCTCTTCTTCCTCCTTCTCTGCTTCCTCTTCCTTCTCCTCCTCCTCCTCCTCAATCTCTCCAGTCAGCCCAATGAATCTTCTCTCTTTACTCCAACTACCTTTTCCTTTTCTCCTTCTCTAACTCCTCCTCCTCCTCCTCCTCCTCCAAGGAGGTAAGTGTTAAGTTAGAGGCAATAGATAGCAAGGTACAGTTTCTGGAGGGTGTGTTAGGTTTGGATGTAGCTAGTGTCGGGGAGAGTGAGTTTAAGGTAGTTGAAAAGGTAGAGAGGTTGGAGGATAGAGTAGGTGAGGTAGAGAAGAAGGTAGGTACCTTAGATTCCTTCCAGCAGGTTAGAAAAGGGAGTAAGGCTGTAGCAGCAGATGTTAGTTACAGTGGTGTCGTGACGAGGAACAGGTTCCAGGTGTTAGGAGACCAAGTTGAGAGCGATCCTAGCATCGTTCTTGTCGGTGATGGTTTAGTTAGACAGCAGGACCAGGAGTTTTGTAGGAAGGGAGCGAGGCGGAGGCATGTAGTTTTTCCTAGACGTAGAATTGAACATGTAGCTGAGAAGGTTGACGACTTAGTCGTCACTACCTCAGAGGAGACAGTGTTTGTTTACCTGGTCGGAACAAACAATGTAGTTAAAGGTAGGTCAGAGGAGGCTCTATATAAGTACAGGAAGTTTGTCGGGAAGTTGAGGGACAGCAGGCGGCGTTCAGTTGTGTGTGGATTGCTCCCTCGGCATGATGTTAGTTCCCTCATTCTCAGTAGAATGCTGGGGATTAACGAACGTGTCAGGGACCTGTGTAGTCGTGAGGGAGTCATGTTTGTGGACGTCTGGGATCAATGTAAATGCCCGTAGCATTATTCAGAAGCGTAGCCACTTGTTAATTCATGCAATTACTGACAAACCCGACTTCATTTTGATCACAGAAACATGGCTAAATACGCGTGACAAGCATCAGTTAAGTGAAGTAGCTATCAATGGTTACAACGCGTTTGCTAAGTGTCGTCTACACAAAAAAGGTGGAGGTGTAATAATATATGCTAAAAGTAATTTAGAAGTCATTCAGCTTAACACAACCGAAACAGAGGCTTATGATTCATTATATGTACAAGCGACGATCCTTAATGAAAAGTATGTTCTGGGCGTAATTTACCGACCTCCTAAATCAAATGAAGACATTGATGGAAATCTCTACGCAGAGATAAATAAAATTATCAGAAACAGAAATGCAGTAATATGCGGCGACTTCAATAACCCCTCTGTTAACTGGTCTGCACTATCTACCGACAGGGAAGGAACTAGACTATTAAATTTTGCGCAAGATACATTTCTTTATCAAACAGTTACCGCGCCGACGCGAGGAAATAACATTCTGGATTTAGTCTTCACGACCGACAACCACCTCATAACCGCGTGTGAGGTAGGCGAGCCATTTGCAACCAGTGACCACAACATAATCAGATGCGTTTTAAATATTGAAACAAAAGCACGAGCAAACTCGCTCTTAATACCTAATTATAGTAAAGCAAATTTTATGGACCTAAAAAGAGAATTGGCTTCAGTAAATTGGAATCATTTGCTCAACAATGTCAGCGTTCAAGAATTGTATAATCGTTTTACTGCACAAATCACAGCGAGTGTAAATAAATTCATTCCACTCAAGCCACGAAGGACTGATAATCAAAAACCGTTGTGGATGAATAATTACCTACAAAAATCATCGTCGAAAAAAGAAAACTGTATAAGCAATATAAGCTGTCACATAATTCACAGGATCATACTAGTTACATCAATGTCAAGAGAGAGTGCGAAAGGAAAATCAGAAAACAGAAACGCGAATATGAGATGAAAATATCACTCGATGCTATGAAAACCCCCAGGCTATTTTCCAGTTACATAAGAAACAAAAAAACTGTTAAAAATAATATCGGCCCACTACTAATAAGTGGCAATACGATTAGTGATGATAAAGGCATGGCGTCGGTCCTAAATTCATCCTTTTGTAGCGTATTTACAAAAGAGAACATGGCATCGATTCCAGCCCCGAAGAAATTTTTTCAAGGCCCTGAAGAACATAAGCTTGCACTGACCGAAATTGATATCAGCGAAGTGCGTGCGTACCTTCAGAAAATAGATCCAAATAAATCTCCGGGCCCCGACAATTTATCTCTTCGCGTGTTGAGAGAATGTAGTCAACAGCTTGAATTACCCATAACATCAATATTCAACAAGTCATTAGCACAGGCCAGTGTGCCTCTCGAGTGGAAAAAGGCCAATATTACCCCGATCTTTAAAAAAAGAGATAAAAAATACAAGCCAGTAATTATCGTCCTATCAGCCTTACGTCTGTCCTAATTAAACTATTCGAAAAAATGATCAGGGATAAAATGATCACTTTCCTTGAAACAAATGATTTGATAACTGATAGTCAGCACGGATTTCGTAGTAATCGGTCTTGCCTTACCAACCAATTAACTTTTTTCAACGATGTTTATTCATGTTGGGACGCCCGAAGCCCATATGACGTAATTTACCTAGATTTTCAGAAAGCGTTTGATAAAGTTCCTCACGTTAGACTTATTTCTGAACTGCGTTCCCACTGTATTAACGACCATCTATGTGCGTGGATTCATGATTGGCTCACCGACAGAAAACAGTGTGTAGTTCTTAATGGTGAAGCATCGGATTGGCAACCCGTCACCAATGGCGTGCCCCAAGGTTCGGTCCTGGGGCCAACACTATTCATAATTTACGTGAACGACTTAGAAACTGATATTCTATCAAAAGTAGCCAAATTCGCCGACAACACCAAATTAGGAGGTACGGTAATGAACAGTGAAAGTTGCGAAAAGATTCAATCAGACTTAATAAGACTTGCCGACTGGAGCGAAAAATGGCAAATGAGTTTTAACGTAGATAAATGTAAAGTAATGCACATAGGTGAAAAAAATCCTAGCTTTAAATATCAGATTCAAGGACATGAGCTCAGCGAAGTAAAACAAGAAAAGGATCTTGGTGTCATTATCAGTAACACTCTTAAAATGAGTGATCAATGTTCTGCAGCGAGTAAAAAAGCCAATATGATGTTAGGACTAATCTCAAGAAACTTTGATTATAAATCACCCGAACTTATGAAGAGCTTATATCTAGCATTTGTAAGACCACACCTAGAATACGCCGTTCAGTTCTGGTCACCGAACTATATCAAAGGTCAAGTTTTGCTAGAAAGGATACAGCGACGAGCAACCAAACAAATTCCAGCGCTCCGAAACTTGCCATATGACGAGCGTTTAAAGCGTTTAGATATGTTTTCCCTAAAAAAGTGAAGGAAAAGAGGGGACTTAATTAAAGTGTTCAAAATCCATAATGGATTCGACAACATTAACCCAGATAGTTTATTTCAGAAAGACACCAACACAATAACACGCAGCAACGGTATGAAGTTAAAGGGAAACCGATGTAACACATTGGTGCGCAAAAGTTTTTTCAATAATAGAGTCGTCGATCACTGGAATAGACTCCCACCGTCAGTAGTTAGCGCGCAGAGTATCAATAGCTTCAAGTCTTCATTGGATAAGTACTTCAGGGATATAAGATTATACTGACCCTTCTTGGCATGTTTTCAGACAGATTACAGCAAGACGTCAACCTAAATTCATATTATTCTCCCCAACAACCTAGATTGCAAGTAGCGTAAGTTAACAATAGAGTAAAGCAACAGTTAATGTCCGCATGACAGGTGGAGTGAGGTGTGGGTACAGTAAGGTGACAGGTTACTGGTGCCGTGCCTAGTACCGCCGGTAAAACGAGGATCAAGCCTCCACCTGTGCCCCTGAAACTAAACCTCACCCATCGTGAGTATTAGGGGGGATCTGAGGCTGCCCTGTGTAGGCCACACGTCCTCTTCCATTCTCCTTGTGTTTCTGTGTACTTATGTTCTTATGTAATGAAGTAATTTTCCCCCACAGTTTAGGTTACCAGTAGTGTAAGTTAAGGGTAGTAATTTCCTCTTATTTCTCTCTTTACTGTAAAATGTCCATGTCCCTTTCTTCCTTAAAGGTACATGGTGTTCTCTTCTAACTATTTCCTGCCGGCACGTTGCCGGAGGGAGAGGTGGGTGGGGAGGAGCCTTCATCTTTTCTGTCCTGTCCTACCACACGTAGATTACTAGTAGTAGCGGTAGTAAACAGACACCCTCGCCGTAGACCGATAGGACTTCTGGTGTCTGATATTCCTATGTATTCCTATGTATTCCTCCTCTTCCTCCTCCTCCTTCTTCTTCTTCTTCTTCTTCTTCTTCTTCTTCTTCTTCTTCTTCTTCTCCTTTATCTCTCTGAGCGTTACCCATCAACCTAACCATCCTCCTTCCCTTCCTCCCTTCCTCCTTTCCTCCCTTCCTCCTTTTCTCCCTTCCTCCACGTCCATTACGGAGGAGCAGCAACACGATTCATTATATTCACCATTACTCTTATTCATTATACTAATCGGGACAGCGGTCTGGGCACACACACTGTCGGCCCACCACTGGAGGGGCTCACTCCCCACTCCACTGACACTCGTGGTGGAGCAGTGACACGAGTGTAGTGTGCAGTGCGTTCACAGATATTCTGTATTGTACGTTTTTTTATAGTATATATATTTTTTATAGTTTATGAAGCTATTTTTTATATAGATTTTATTCTGCCCCTTGAATAGGCAGCACACGACAGTGCACCTTTGGGTATGTAAATAGTATACATGTGCCTATGTTTAAATAAAATAAAAAAAAAGAGAGATTGACAAAGACAGAGACGCAAATATCAAATGAAGAGATAAAGTGGGAGAGAGGAAAGAGGAAAAGAAAGACGAATGCAAAAGAGAAGAAGAAAGAGAAGAATGCAAATGTCGATAAAAGAAAAGAAGATACAAGAAGAAAAAGGCAATAAGAAAATAATACCCTCCCTCCCACACTAAAAAAAATATATTGCATAAGTTTCCCCTAAAATAATAAAGCGTAAATAATAAAGTAGAGATAAATAAAGGCGCGAGAGACATAATTACCGTGTTTACCGAAGTCTGGCGAACGTGTAATGAGGAGAAAAAAAAGAGTCAATAATAGAGACGGGCTTGTTGTAACGGTGGTGGTGGTGGTGATAGTGATGGTGGTGGTGGTAGTGGTGGTGGTGGTGGTAGTGGTGGTGGTGGTGGTAGTAGTGGTGATGGTGGTGGTAGTGGTGGTGATGGTGGTGGTGGTGATGAACAAGCAGGATGGAATTCAAAGATGTTATTACTGATATTCGATGTTAATGAGACACACACACACACACACACACACACACACACACACACACACACACACAGGCAGACAAAAAGAAAAAAAGTTGATCAGTAATATCTCTCCCTCTTTCTCTCTTCCTCTCCCTTCTTCCTTTCCTTCCCTCCCTTTTTTTCCCATATCTAACCTTATCTATAATCACCCATTCACTCTTTTCCTTATGTCTTTCTCTCCTTCCTCTCTTGTGTTCATTCATTACTCCACTTTTTTTCTTTTTTTCTTTTTTCCTCCATTCTTACTGTCTCCTCACCTGTCCCCTCTTTCTAAATTTATTTCCTTTCTTCCTTCCTTTCCTTTCCTTACTCCATCTTTCCTTTTCCACTCTATTTTCCTATTCATATGTTAT
Organism: Eriocheir sinensis; assembly: GCF_024679095.1. NCBI lineage: Eukaryota > Metazoa > Arthropoda > Malacostraca > Decapoda > Varunidae > Eriocheir > Eriocheir sinensis. The sequence goes on from NW_026111953.1 coordinate 73,492, forward strand.
TAATCTACACGTATCTACCCTCCATATATTTCCTTCCTTCTGTCTTCCTTTCCTTTCCTTACTGTCCTTGTTTTCCTTTCCCTCTCTTTTTCATTCCTGTCTTCCGTCACTATCCTCCTCCTCCCCCTCCTCCTCCTCCTCCTCTTGTTGTCCTCTCTCCCTCCCCTTCCGACACAATTTTTCTGGTATCCTTCCCTCCACTTACACCTGTCTCTCCTCCTATCCTTCAATTTTCCTCCTCCTCCTCCTCCTCCTCCTCCTCCTCCGCTTACTCACTCAAGCTCTGTCACCGTTTTTCTTTTACATGACCGTCAACGATTTGCTATTTTTTTCCGGGTTTTCTTTATTTTTTCTCGTTCTTGTTTTGGTTGCTCCTGAAACATCATTCCATAACGATTTCCGGTGCTGTCAAGAGCGGTCAACACACACACACACACACACACACACACACACACACACACACACAGAGAGAAAGGAAAATTCAATAAAAAAGGGAAACAATAACAGAGGACAGAGTTTTGGAGGGGAAAGAAGAGATCGCGAAAAGGAATAATTGAAACGAGAAAACGGAAAAAAAATAATTGAAGCTATACAGGAAGAAAGGAAGGAGGGAAGAATCGAAATAATTGGGGAAAGAGGAGGAGGAGGAGGAGGGGGAGGAGGAGGAGGAAGAAAAAGACACATGACAGGAAGATAGCAAAGGAGGGGAAGGAGGCAGAAGAGGAAGGACAGTAACTTGGAGAGAGAGAGAGAGAGAGAGAGAGAGAGAGAGAGAGAGAGAGAGAGAGAAGAGAGAGGAACAGGCTGGAGGAAGAGAGAAAGAAGGTTGGGGGAAGAAATATAGAAGGATGGAGGTAAAGTGGAAGGAGAGGAGAAAACACTGGAAGAGCTGGGAAGGAGACTGGGAGAAGAGGAAAAAGAAGCAGGAGGAAGAATGAACGGAGGCAGGAGTAAGAGGAAGGAGTCTGGGGAAAAAGAAGAGAGAAAACTGAGGAGGAGATAAAGAGGAAAGAGCGAAGATAGGGAAGGAGGATGAGGAAGAAAGACAGGAGACTGGGGTAAGGAAGGAGACTGGAAGAAGAGAGGAAAAGGAAGCTGGGGAAAGAGGAGAAGGAACTGGGAAAAATTGGGAGGAAAACTTTGGAAGGAGAGAATACCGAGGAAGAGAAAGGGTATTAAGACGAAAAGAATAACAGAAGACTAACAAATGGAAATGGCAAGGGAAAGAGGGGAAAGAGCTGAGAAAGAGAAAGTTGAAGAAAGATGGAGAAAGAGAGGGATGAGGGTGGGAAAAGAGGGGGAAGGGCTGGGAAAAGGGGGGGGGGGCAGAAACTTGGGGTGTGACATAATCCCCACGACTCCCCTCCCCAATCACATTAAAGGCCCAGCAAGTGGTAGAATCCCCCGGGGCGTAACAGAACCCCTTGTGGCTCCCCCTTTGCAGTAATGTGAAACCCCTGGCAAGTGGTTCGATTCCGCTGGGTGTGAGGCATTCCCCAGTGTTCTTGAGGGGCGTCAGAGCGTACAACGGGTCCCAGGGGAGAGTGGGGAGAGTGTACATAAGGGGAGGAAGAGGAAACATGGAAGCATGGAAACATGGAAATGCAGGCAACAGAAAGACTATTGGCTCATTACGAGGTTAAGCGCTCTGGTAATTTAATCTGCTCGACAGCCAGTTGATGCCCGCAGAGCAGATGAAAGCACCTCGGTATTCAGTGTACTCCCGACCCAACGACATGACGGTCGATTCGATTTATGAAGGAGTTGATGGTATTGGCATTTACTACTACCTGAGGGAAGATTGTTCCAGTGGCGGATGACTCGGTTTGAGAAGAAACTCCTGCCAATGTTTGTGTTACATCGACTCGACTGAAGGGTAAACCGTTATTTCTAGTTCTTGAGTTGGTTTGCGGTTCAAAGAGCTTTGATTGAGGAAGAAGAAGAAGAAGAAGAAGAAGAAGAAGAAGAAGAAGAAGAAGAAGAAGAAGAAGAAGAAGAAGAAGAAGAAGAAGAAGAAGAAGAAAGTGGAGAAGAAGGAGGGAGGTGGAAAAGGAGAAGGGAAGGAAGAGGAGGAAAAGGGAAGTGGAGGAGGAGGGGAGAAGTGGAGGAGGAGGAGGAAACATGGAAACATGGACTAGCAGGCAGCAGAAAGCCTGTTGGCTCATTACTAGGCTGCCTGCGTTCAGTGATTTAATCAATCCGTTTGCCATAGGAGTGGCTTGCAGGGAAGGATTAAAGCACTTGTGTACCTACTCTTGGGAACGTTCAGTTCACACCCGTTGCAGCAAAGTAGCGATCAATGCGTTTCTTGAAGGAGTTGATGGTTTCTGCGCTAACCACTTCTGCAGGAAGGCTGCTCCAGTGGCGAACAACTCTATTCGAGAAATAACTTCTGCCGATGTCGATATTGCATCGCTTTGCTTGAATTGTTTTAATTTGAAGGAGGAGGAGGAGGAGGAATGGGGTGATTAATTGCCTCCCCTGATATCATTAAGCAAACTAATGATAAAGATGGGTTCTAATCCTCCTCCCTTTCCATCCCCTTCCCTCCACTCCCCCCACCCACCCATCCTTTCCCTTACCTAACCGGCTGTGGGAGAATGATGGAAAAGGAGGGAGAGATGGAAGGAGGGAGAAACGGAGGGAGGGAGCGAGGGAGGGAAGATAGAAGGGAGTGACAGATGTGGGTGGGGCTGAGTAATGGAGGGAGGGAGGTGAAGGGAAATGAGAAAAGTGATGGGATCAATAGAATGTGGAGAGAATGAGAGCAGAGTGAAGGAAGGGAGGAAGGAAGGAAGGAAGGGAGGAGAAAAGGGAAGAAAGGCAGGGAGAAGAAAGGGTGAAGAGAGAATATGGATAAAGAAAGCAGGGTGTTAAGGAAGGAAGAAGGAAAACAAAGAAGGAAAGGAGAAAAGGGCGTGATGAGAAGAGGGAAAAAGGAAAGAGAAGAGAAATAAAGACAGAAAAGAAGGAAGGAGAAAATGGAAGGGAGAAAGGAAGTGAAAAAGTGGAAGGCGAAAAATATAAATGAAAAAGTATTTATTTACCTATTTATTTATATTTTTTAGGTGCTGCCAATAGCTCGCTCTCTTGAGGAGTACCTTGGACGACCCCTTCCCGTTAAGTGGCGCAGGCGAATTTTATTTATAGTGGTTGCCGTGACATATAACTTGTTTGGCCCGTGCTGCCCCACAGTGTTCCTTTTGACCGAGGTCGCTGAAGTTAGGGCTGAGAAGATCTGGGCAGCATGTGGGTAATCTTCCGCCACACTTGCCGATGGTTGAAAATTGTCAGCGTGTATCGGTGGGACTCGAACCTAAGTCTGAAGGCTCACCACGCCCGCACGCTGACCGCTCAACCACCGCCGAGAAGAAAGGGAAGGAAAATAGGGGAGAAAGAACATGTGCGAGCGGCAGTAAAGGGTGGGAGAATGAGGAGTGAGGGAGAAGGTAGGGAGAGAAGGGTGGGAAAAGCAACAAGGAGGAAAGAATAACAGAATAATAGGACAGCAAAAAAGAATGAATAAAAATGAGAAAGAGTTGTGGAAGGGAGGAAGGGACGGAGGGAGGGAGGGAGTGAAAGTGATAGGGAGAGAGGGGAAAAGGCTGAAAAGAAGGGTGTGAGGGAGGGAGGGAGGGAGGAAAGGAACGAAGTGAGAGGAGGGTGTAAAGGATGGAGGGAGAGGAAGAGAAAGAGCGAGAGCAAGAGGGAGGGGGAAGGAGAGGGAGAGAGGAAGAGGGGAAGGAAACATGGAAACATGGAAACATGGAAATGCAGGCAACAGAAAGCCTATTGGCTCATTGCGAGGTCGCCCGCTTGGGTGATTTAATCTGCTCGACCGCCACTTGGGGCTTGGTGAGCAGATGAAAGCACCTCGATATTAAGGAGCAGATGGAAGCCCCTCGTTATTCAGTTTACTCCTGACGCAGCGAAATGACGGTCGATTCTATATATGAAGGAGTTGATGGTATTCGCATTTACTACTTCTGAGGGAAGATTGTTCCAGTGGCGGATGACTCGGTTTGAAAAGAAACTCCTTCCAATGTCTGTGTTACATCGACTAGACTGAATGGGTAAACCGTTATTTCTAGCTCTTGAGTTGGTTTGCAGTTCAAAGAATTTGGAGTAATCGACGTTATTGAACTTTTTTAGATACTTGAAGACTTGAATCATATCCCCTCGTAGGCGTCTTTTCTCCAATGTAAAGAGATTGAGTCGCTTGAGTCGTTCCTCGTACGGTTGAGCCCTGAAGGTTGGAATCATCTTTGTGGCGCGTCGTTGAATCCTTTCCAGTAAAGCAATGTCCTTTCTGTAATTGGGAGACCAGAACTGCACTGCATACTCGAGGTGATGTCTTACCATGGAATTATACAAGGATAGAATCACTTCTGGTGTTTTACACTCGAAGTTCCTCGCTATGAACCCGAGCATAATGTTGGCCTGGTTGTATGCTTTTTTACAGTGATTCGCGTGTTTCAGGTCACTGCTGATAGTGACTCCAAGATCCTTTTCCTCCTGCATCGCTTGCATAGGTCTCCCATTCATGATGTATGTGTGGTTACTATTTTGGGACCCAATGTGCATGACTTTGCATTTGTCAACATTAAAAGACATTTGCCATTTTTCCGACCATTCGATAATGTGATTGAGGTCTTTCTGAATGATTTCGCAGTCGGTCTTTGTGAGGGCATTTCCACCCACCTTGGTGTCATCTGCAAATTTCGATATTGTGGATTTCAGTCCTGATTCTAGGTCATTGATATATATGATAAAGAGGATGGGTCCCAGCACTGATCCTTGAGGCACTCCACTAGTGACTGGTAGCCAATCGGAAGGCTGTCCGTTGAGTAGTACTCGTTGTTTTCTGTCGGTGAGCCAATCTCTTATCCACGCGATCAGATTGGCTCCGATGCCAGCCGAGTGCAGTTTCTTAAGGAGTCGCTCGTGCGGTACCTTGTCGAAGGCTTTCTGAAAGTCCAGGTATATAACATCACTGGGGATGTGGGCATCCCAGTTCTTATATATACCTTGGAAGAAGTCTAATAAATTCGTTAGGCAGGAGCGCTTGTTTCTGAAGCCATGCTGGGTGTCGGAGATTATTATTGTTTTCTAGAAACTTAACAAGTTTATCACTAATAATCTTTTCTAGTATTTTTCCTGCCACTGATGTCAAACTTATGGGCCTGTAGTTTAATGCAACGCTTTTGTCTCCTATTTTGAAAATCGGTGTTACGTTCGCCATCTTCCAGTCTTCCGGGACCTTGTTTAGTTGAACTGACCGGTTGAATATGGTAGTGAGTGGTTGAAGTATTTGTTGTTTAAGCTCTTTTAATAACTGCGGGGACAAACTGTCGGGTCCCGTTGACTTGTTCGTGTCGAGTTTGTCCAAGTACTTTTTTACTTCTTGGTCGCATATTGAGTCAATTTTCAGCGGCGTGATCTCACTCGGCGGGGCAGGGCTCTCGGGAATGGTTTCGATGTCCTCGACTGTGAATACGGATGCGAAGTTACTGTTGAGGATTCTGGCCATCTGTTTACTGTCCTGAGTTACAGATCCAGTCTCGTCTGTCAGGGGACCAATATTGGATTTTACTTTCTTTTTCGATCTTATGTACGTGAAGAATTTCTTGGAGTTAGTTTTGATTTCGCGCGCTATTTGCTTTTCATAGTTGCGTTTGCTACTCCGAATAAGGCTGCGACAAGCTCAGTGGCTGTTGTGGTACTGTGTGCTGGCTTCGGCCGTAGCATTCTCTTTCATCAAATTATAATTCCTTTTTTTTAGGTTTACTGCCCTTTTTATTTCTCTGGTCATCCACGGTGGATCTACGGTCCCATTTACTCGCCTGGATTTCGTAGGCACTGTAGCCTTCTCTACTTGCAACAGCTTATCTTTGAAGACGTTCCACGCGTTGTCGATTGTATTGTCGGTGATGCCAAGTTGGTCCCAGGTCGTAGGGGGAAGCAGTGCACGGGCTAAGTTGAAATTTCCTTTTTTGTAATCTGGTATCACTGATGGATTAACTACGAGTTTGTGACATATGTTGATATTAAAACGGATTAAGTGGTGATCGCACCCATTAAGTTTCTCACCAACTGTACAGTCGCGAATGAGGTCGGGGTCGCTTACTATTACCAGATCCAGCAGATTGTTTTCTCTTGTTGGTTGAGTTACAACTTGAGTGAGGAACGAATCCTCCACCATTTCTAAAAGCCTGTTACCCTCTTGATCTCCAGTCATCAGTCCCCAGTCAATGTTAGGACAATTAAAGTCCCCAATTATAATTGCTTCCTTGCTTTGTGTTAAAGAGTGAATCTCTTCGTAGAGGGCAGTGTCATCGGCTGTCTGTTGTTTCGGAGGCCTGTATACGGTTGCAAGTGTTAGTTTCTTGTTATTTGCGGTTATTTCCACATAGACAGAATCGTATTTCTCTGCGTCCTGTTTGTCTATTTTTATGGCAGGGAGTGTACTTTTTACGTAGCAAACTACTCCTCCTCCTTTCTTGTGCTTTCGACTTTTGTGGAAGCTTTCGTACCCAGGGAATGACATTTCGGATTCTAGATGAGTAGAGTTGGCCCAAGTCTCTGTGATGGCTACCACATCTGGTTTCTCTGTTGCAATATACGCCCTAATTTCGTCCTTTTTGGGTATTAAACTACGTGCATTTGTGTACATGACAGAAATGTGGCCGTGACGAGTTGTACCAGTTCGCTTGTCGGAGGCGTGGTTAGTTGCACAGTTTCTTGTGAGTCGCACTGACGCTACGGGTTGGTTGATCAAGGGCTGCCTTTGCCCCGTCCTCGCCCGCCGTTTTTTGAAAGGCTTTTCGAAAAGCTTTTCACTGCCTCGTCCAGAAGCCTCCCGAAACGCGCCGATCCAACCTCATTCAGATGTAGTCCATCGTTCCAAAACAAGTCTGGGCGCTCAAGGAAGTGGTGCCAGGCGTTTGTAAACGCCACGCCTTCGTCGTCACAAATTTCCTTCAGACTAGTATTGATGTTGCTCGCTTTGCTGTTGAAGCCGGCGTAAGCGCTGATTCTGGGTAGAATTCCAGAGACAATGACATGAGGGGCCTGGTCTTGTAACGCCGAATGACCTGACGGTATTTTGATAGTAGGGCCTGAGTTTGAGTAGACTGAACGTCATTTGTCCCCGCGTGAATCAAATAAACTGTGTCTTCCTTCGCGAGTTCCGTGACAGCATCGACAGCTGAAGTAATGTCGTCAAGTTTGGCTCCCGGAATACAATAACGCCTCCGCGTCTCTGTATTCCTGCCGCAGAATTCCGTTAATTGACCTCTAACCAGCAGAGTCCCTACAAGTCTAACAGATGTTTTCAGCTTGTCTGTGCCCCGAAACTGTGTCTGATCTACGCAGACCACAGCAGGAAGAATGGTCTTGTGGCGTCTAATGGATGGGTAGTGAGGAGTGGGAGTGTGGTGGCGGCTGGACGTGGAGGCGTTAGGAGGGCTGGTAGAGGAGAGGGACAAGGGGGAGCCAAGGGAAGATGAGGAAGAGGCGGAAGGGGTTGACTGCAGGGGAGTAGAGGAGGAGGATGTTGAGGATGTGGAGGAGGGGCAGAGGCGGAGGAAGGGGAGGCAGGGGTTTACTGGGGAGGAGTAGAGGAGGAGGATGTTGAGGATGTGGAGGAGGGGGCAGAGGCGGAGGAGGAGGAAGGGGATGGGGTTTACTGGTGTGGAGTAGAGGAGGAGGATGTGGAGGATGTGGAGGAGGGGGCAGAGGCGGAGGAGGAGGAAGGGGCAGTAAGGTTGACTGGGGAGGAGTAGAGGAGGAGGATGTTGAGGATGTGGAGGAGGGAGAAGAAATGTATGAGGAGGCAGCAGAGGCGGAGGAGGAGGAAAGGAAGAAGGGGTTGGCTGGGGGAGTAGGAGGAGGATGTTGATGATGTGGAGGAGGGGCAGAGTTGGAGGAGGAGGAAGGGGCGGAAGAGAAGAGTGAGGAAGAGGAAGGGAAGAGGAAGAGGTCGTGGTGGTGATGGTGGGATGGGTGGGGGGGAGGGGCGGGGGTGATGGCAGTGCTGGTGGTGGAGGGTGAAGAGGAGAAGAAGAAGACGAAGAAGAAGAAGAAGAAGAAGAAGAAGAAGAAGAAGAAGAAGGAGGAGGAGGAGGAGTTGAGGTGTGACGTCACGATGTTCCAAAGTAAAGAATTGGAGCGTTGTAGATCCTCGTTGGTTGTTTGTAGGGAGGAGGGAGGAAGGAGGAATGAAGGGGAGAAGATGGAAAAATCGAACGTAATATAGCGAACAATAGAAAGAGAATAATAGTAATAATAAGGATTACCAAGGGAGAGAGAGAGAGAGAGAGAGAGAGAGAGAGAGAGAGAAGAAGAAGAAGAAGAAGAAGAAGAAGAAGAAAAGATGATGACGATGATAATAATAACAAATAGAATATCAAATAGGAAAACAGGAGTCACTAGAGGATTAAAAACGAAGTATTAGGCAAGAACTGAAATGTGAAGACAAGAAGAAAATATCAAAACTTACCGAACAGCACAAAAAGGGAGATAAAGAACAATATAAAAGAGAGAACAAGAAAATGAAAACAGGAACAAAAAAAAGCATTAGCGAAGAATAAGAAAGAAAGCAATAATACGCAAAAAAGGATAAAACGAAAACGAAAACAAGGACAAGAAAATAAAACGAAAAACAAAAACATATGAATAACTGAACTATAAAATTGGAGGAAAAATAAAAAATAAAATAAAAGAGGAAGAAGGAAAAGAAAAAGAAAAAAGAAATAAAAAGAGAACAGAAAAATGTAATGTATATATACCAGAACAACAAGGAGAAGCAGTAGAACAACAAGAACAAGAAGAACAAGAAAAAGAGAAAGAGAACAAGCCATATATCCACGTGAAAAAATCTTAAGCAAAGCAATTTATATATGTTCCTTTTCTTGATGTATGAATTTTCCACATTCTCTCTCTCTCTCTCTCTCTCTCTCTCTCTCTCTCTCTCTCTCTCTCTCTGATTGTCCCCTCGTTGTTGTTTACTTTTTCTATTTTCTTTTCTTTCTCCTTTTCTTCTTTTTACTTATTTCTTGTTTTCTTTTGTCAACGTTTACCTTTGTTCCCTCCCCTCTCCCATTTTTGCGCTCTCTCTCTCTCTCTCTCTCTCTCTCTCTCTCTCTCTCTCTCTACCTGAGCTTTCTTCTTGCCTAATTTTTATCACGTTCTCTCTCTCTCTCTCTCTCTCTCTCTCTCAAGACAAAGGCAAAGACGTATTATCCGGAGAGCCAATCAGAGGAGAGAGAGAGAGAAGAGAGAGAGAGAGAGAGAGAGTGTGTGTGTGTGTGTGTGTGTGTGTGTGTGTGTGTGTGTGTGTGTGTGTGAAAGGTGGGAGTGGATGAAATTAAACGAGAAAATGTGGGACAAGAGGGAAGAGAGAGTAAACGTGAAGAGGAGGAGGAGGAGGAGGAGGAGGAGGAGGGAGGGAGGGAGGGAAGGGAGAGATAAAAGAAGGGAAAGAAGGAGTTCGGAGTAAATGAAGAGGAAAACGGATAAAGGAGTGAGAGAGGAAAGATAAAAGAAGAAATCGGGTCTTCTTATCTATTTCCTTCTCCTTTCTTCTCCATTTCTCTCTCCCCGCCCCTTCCCCTTTTCTCCCATTTTTCTTCCTCCACACCCACTGTCTTCCACCTGCTTCTGATAAACGATGAAATAGGAAATAAGTAAGGAAATAAAAATGAAATAAAAATAAAAACTACATACAAAAAACTACGAAGATTAAGTATTGTCACACATCATTATTATTATCATTATTATTATTATTATTATTTTGATGATGATGATTACTTCACTTCTGCTTTGGAAGGGGAATATTTTGTAAGCGACTCAAGGTCAGGCAAGTCTTTGAAGTGACACCTGCCGAAATTGAAGCTTCGCGGAACACCTACAAACGTGGAAAAAGAGAAAAAAAAAATTAAAAAGCAGAAAAGTCGAAGAAGAAAAAAGAAGAAATATAAGGAGAAGAAGAAAAGAAGCAGAAGAAATAGAACAAGAAGAATAAGAAAAGCAAGAACAAAAACAAGAAAACGTAGAAAACAACAAAAACTAGAAGGCGAGAAGAAAAAACAATGGCAATAAATCGTCGTCTCAGGACTCAACAACTCAGCACTTCTCATCACACTCTGACTCAACCCTCACCCACTTCTCCTTCACCCACTAGCACTCAGCACTCGGCACTCCACTAACCCATTAACCTTCAACACTCCACGATCAACAGGTGTGTCAAGGTGATGCCACAAGAGGGACAGGTAGGCAGACAGGTAGGCAGTATACAGGTGTGTGAGATAGAGGGGAGGGTAGAGATGGAGGGGATGAAGAGGGACAAAAGAAGAGTGCGAAGGAGGTAGAAGAGGATGGAGAGAAGGGAGGAGGAGGAGGAGAGAATGCAAGGAGAGAAGAGACGGTGGGATGAAAGGAAAGGAAGGTATAAGGGAGAAGAGGAAGAGGAAAAGCGGAAAGGATGGAGAAAAATAAATTACATGAACAAAGAGAAGGTAGGCAGGCAGTACAGGTGTGACAGGGGGGCAGGTAGGAGTGAGGGGGCGAGGGAGTGCCAATACAGATCCACCTCAATAGGGACACGTGCCTTTACCTGGCGGAATGTGGGTCACTAAGCACATCTGTGAGCTAAACATTGCCCCCTCCTGACCCCCTCCATTACCTGTCACCTAGTCCTCCCCCAATCCAAGGCCCACCCACACCCAGTCTCTCAATCCAACACGCTCCTGTCATTTTTTTTTTCAATCAAGGGTATAGTTAGAAGAGGAAGTGGGTTAGTGAAAGAGGTACAGGTGGAGAATAAGGTACTAGTGGAGGAGAAGGAAAGACGGTAGGAGTGTACAGTTGTCTGGTGTGGGTTCGCTAATTCTTCTCATGTAGTCCAATGTCACCCAGCTCATCCCTACCAGTCCAGCTATTCCGGTCCAATCACAGACAGTCAGAAAGTCTACTACCTTCCCCTCCCTCTCCTCCCCACGCAGTCCACGCCGCACTCTCGCCCAATTAGTCAGTCAGTGGACCACGCGGTGTCCATCATGCTGTCGCGTCCTCTATCTGTCAGCCAGTCCGTCAGTGATTTCAGTTTGTCAGTCAGGCGTTGAGTCAGATTCAGTTGGTCGTGTCGCTCCAATCATGTTTCAAAAGTTAGTCGCCTGGTAAGTCAAGTTAGTCAGTGAGCGAAATCATTACAAATCAGTCAGTATGTAAGTTAGCCAGTCAGTAAGTCCGAATGTCAGAATGTACATAAAGTCAGCAAATAAGTAAACCACGGAAAAATCCGTCATATTGTCAAGCTTTTACTTACTTCGGTCAGTCTCTAAATCAGTCAAGTCAGCAGGATATTCAGTAGTCAGTCAGTCAGTCAATAGGAGGCGGACCACGTGGGACTACGCAAAGCTGTCACACGTCCCTAACATCAGAAACTGGGAAGTAGCGTCATGTCAGTTAATCAGTAGTCACCCACTTAGTCAGTCACTCAGTTTATCGGTCAGGACCACGTGGAATTACTCTAAGCTGGCAAGTCCTTAGTATCGCCAAAAAGTGAAAGGCAAGTCATGTCAGTTAGTCAGTTGTCAGTCAGTCACTCACTCATCTCATCCCACTCACCTGTAGATAACGAAGTGCCGGACGAGGAGGCGGTGGGCGGAGGAGGAAACAGCCAGTCACTCGTTCAATGGTTAGCCAGTCAGCTGATGCGATTGCCTCCTCGCTGACCACACACTCCCGCTCAGCACACCACAGCACCAAGGTCAGCAGCGGAAGTGACAGTGGTGGCGATGGGTCAGTTTCCACACCACACACACACACGCGCACGCACGCACTCAAACACACACGCAAACACACGCACACACAGGTAGGTTAGGTTAGGTGACTTGGCCCACTCAAAAACTTCAAGCCGGGACACGTGGGCGCCAAGATTACCCTCACACACAAACACGGTAGGTACGAGGTGAGCCGCCAGCACCTAGTCAGCGTCGCCCTAGCACGGAACTCAGCACCAGGTCAGCACCACGGAAACTCTGGCGGAGGCACACACACGCGGGTTCCCTCAGACGCCAGGCAGCCCGGAGCGACGGCAACACATCCACTCTTTCCGGGCCCCGGCGGGATACTGAATACTGATTGTGATCGGGGTGGCCTCTTTCCCCTCGCTCTGCCCTCACTTCTCTCTCCTCTTTCTCTGCTTGTGACACGCTGCTACCTGCCTCTGCTTTTGCTTTAGGTTTTGATTTCTCTCTCTCTCTCTCTCTCTCTCTCTCTCTCTCTCTCTCTCTCTCTCTCTCTCTCTCTCTCTCTCTCTCTCTCTCTCTCTCTCTCTCTCCCTCTTTATCCACGTTTCCTGTCCTTTTTCCTTTCTTTCCTTCCCCTCTGTTCCTCTTACATTCTCCTCTCTTGCTATTTTCCTCTTTTTTTTTCCTTCGTTTCCCTGTTTCCCTCCCTTTCACTCTTTCCCTCTCTTATCCTTCGTCATGATCTCCCTTTCTTCTTTTCCCTCTCGTATGCTCTTTCCTCTTTCCTTTCTTTGCCTTTCTCTCTCCCTCTCACGTATTTTTCCTCCCTATTTCACTCCCTTTCCTTCTTTCCTTATTCCCTCTCTCACTCTTTTTGCTCCCTCCTTTCGTTAGCCGCGTCCCTCTCACCCTTTATTTCCCTCCACCCTCTCTATTTCCATCACTTTCATTCCTTCCATTTCATCCTCTTTCCTACTCTCCGTTTCCTTCTTTCGTCAACTTCGTCCCCCTCATCCTTTCCTTCCTTCCACCCCCTCTCTTTCCATCACTTTCCTTTCTTCCATTCCATCCTCTTTTCTACTCTCCGTTTCCTCCTTTCAACTTCGTCCCACCCACCCCTTTCCTTCCACCGTCTCTCTTTCCCCCCTTCACCTTCCCTCCCTCCCATCGTCCCCTCTTCATCCGGGAGGTAAAAAATGTCGCGCCGGAGGAAATAAACAGCTCAGCGGGAGGAGGTAAACAAGGAGCGTGTAAACAGAGGTGACAGACGCACGTGTGATGCGAACTTTTGATTCCTGCAGCGGCATAATGGATGGAAATGAGTATGTGTGTGGGGGGGGGGGGGGGGGGAGGGGAAGGGGAGGAGGGAAGAGGAAGGGACAGGAGGAGGAGGAGGAGAAGGGGGAAGGGACAGGATGGGGGAAAGAGACAAAGGAGGAGGGGAAGGGAAAGAGGAGAAGGAGAGGTTGTTTTATTGGGGCAGAAGAGAAGGAGGGGATGAGGAAGGAGGGAGGAGGGATAGAGGAGGAGGGGGAGGGGAAGAGAAGTAGGAGTGGTTGCTTTGTGTGTGGGGGGAGGGAGAGGGAAGGAGAGGAAAGGAAGGGCGGTTGGAGGGAGGAGGGGGAAGAGATAAAGAAGAAGGAGGGGGAATGGGTAGAGGCATAGCTGGGCACGATAACAGAAAACCTTATTCCCGATAACCGATAACTGATAATGGAAAACCTTATCGGCGATAACCGATATTCGTTAACTGGAAACACAAATATAGGCGATAACCGATAACCGATACCCGATATTAATCCACAATTCCGATAGCGATAAGTCCGATAGGCGAAAATGATACTATATTATTTCCAATAAAAAAACATAGATGAATTCAAATTTTCATTACTTGTATTTTAGAAAACTTACAAAACCTGAAAACCACAAGTTGACACGTACCTATGGACGGTAATACTAGAAACGCCAGAACCGTGTTGTGTTATTTGGCGTCCCCACCGTCAAATGTTGGCGCTTTTGTTTACAAACACTGGTCTCTCGTGAACTGTGCATGCTCAGACCAGCAAGCGTAAACCTGTACAGTCTCACAAAGCTTTTTAACCGTAATTAAGAGTTACTGGAAGGCTGAATCAGACATACAGTACCACTTCCACCATCCCCGCTGTTTCTAGACCGACACTCTGTGGGAGTTGTATTTATATGTACAGAGTGCCGTTTTAGAAACAGCGAGGATGGTGGTACTGTATGTCTTAATGTGTTAAAAAGCTTTGTGAGACTCTACAGGGATACACTTACTGGTCTGAACATGCGTAGTTCATGAGACCAGACGATCAAATAATACAACACCGGGTGCCTTCAATACCATGGCATGCTCACAAACGAATATGGAATATCAAATTTGAGGCAGTGAATAATAATTTTGGGGGGCAAAGTTAAATGATTTTTCTTTTTGATATATTGATTTTTGAGTCTTACATAAAAAAAAAATAACCTAGTGTTTTAATGGTGATGATCAAAGTATGAAATATCTTCACCGAAGATATTTCATACCCCGAAGTTTTTTCATACAACACCGGGCGCCCGGGCCACGTGTAGGGAGGAGACAACGTTTTTTTCTGAGTCGGAAAAAAGTAGCGATTATCGCCAGTCTGGTTACAAAAGTAACGAAGATACCGATATATATTTAAATAAGTAGCGGATGGCCGATAATCCGATTTTGTTATCAGCGATAAAGTATCGCGATAACTTATCGCGATAACGCCCAGCTATGGGTAGAGGAGGTTAGGGCAGAAGGAGAAGGAAGGGGCAAGAGAGGGAAGGGGTTGAGGAGAGGAAGGGGGAGTGGTAGAGGAGGAGAAGTTATTTTGTTGTGGGAAAAGAGGGAGGAAAGGAAGGAGAAAGAGAGGGAAGGGGTAGAGGAGAGGAAGGGGGAGTGGTAGAGGAGGAGAAGTTATTTTGTTGTGGGAAAAGAGGGAGGAAAGGAGGGGGAGAGGAGGAGGAAAGGGAGAAGGGAAGGGGTAGAAGGAGGGGGTATTGTTTTGTCCTTGCTTCGAGAGGATTAATAAAAAACTGAAAAGGGGTAAAAAGAAGTGCATGGGAGGAAGGGAGGCTGCGAGGTATCGAGGGGGGGAGAAGGGGAAAACGGGGGGGAGGGGAGGAGGGTAGGAGGTTGCTATTTTGAACTTCGAGGAGGCTTTAAGCAGAAATACGAAAGGGTAAAAAAGGAAGGCATGGGGGGAGGGGGACGAGGGGAACGAGGAAGAGGGGAAGGAGGAGTTATTTTGGTCTTGCTTTGTGAGGGAGGGGAGGGTAATGCATCACAAATAGAGGTAGAGAAGAGGCTGTTTTTTGTTCTTAATTTGGGAGGTCAATCACTAACAAGAAGAGGTGAAAAGGATTGTATAGAGGTAAGACTGGAAGAGCGGAAGGGAGGAGAAGAGGAAACGAGAGAAGGAGGGAGGCAGAGGAGGGGAGAAAGAGAAGAGTGGAGGAGGAGAGAAGGGAAGCATGGGAGGATGTTTCTTTATTGTTCCCATTTTTGGGGGTCAGTCACAACCACGAAGGGGTGAAAAGACGTACATTAAGGAGTGGGGTTATTCATTATTGGGGAAAAAGACATCGTAAACTGAATCTTTTGTAATGGGTGTGTAAGGGGTGAAGGGGAGAAGGGGAGAAGGGGGGAAAGGGCATTGTTTTCTTTCTGCTTTGGGGGGTTGATAACAAAAACAAAGGGATAAAAAGGAATGTATGAAGGGGGTAGTTTGTTTTATACTTACGGGAAAAAAGACATTGTAAATTGCACCTTTTGACATGAGTGTGTGTGTGGTGGGGGAGGTAAGAGGGAGAGGAGGAGGGAGGAAAGGGTATTGTTTTGTCTTTACTTAGGAGGGTTAATTAGAAACACGATGAGGTAGTAATGAGTTTTCTAGGGGGAGGGTGTGTTTGAAAGGGGATAAAAAAAACAATATAGTGACCCTTCTGATTGAAATGGATGCATGCCAAGTTTTCTTTCTTTGAACCCAGACTAAGAAACGAAAACAGGAAGATGGAGATAGGAGAGGAGAATGAAGGCAAAGTTAAAACACGAATGGAGGAAAATAAAATAACGTAAAATAAGAAAATAAAATAAGAAATAAAATAAATAAAATAAGATAAATAAAAAATAAAGTAATGAAATAAAATAAAATAAAATAAGATAAAATAAGAAAAAAATAAGAAAAAATAAAATAAGAAAAATAAAAAAGGAAAAAAATAAGAAAAAATAAATAAAAATAAGAAAAAAATAAAATAAGAAAGAAAATCAGAAAATACGAAAAAAATGAGAAAACTGAACCTTCTGACTGAAACTAAAGCATGTCATCACGTTTTCTTCTTTCTCTGATCCCATACGGAGAAAACAGGAAGATAAAGACAAGGGGGAACAAAAGGAAAAAGCTGGAAAAAAAATGGACTGCAAGATAAGGAAAGAAAAGCTGACGGTAAGAACAGAGAGAAAAAAAGGAAAACTGGACTGCGGAAAAGCAAGGAAGGAAAAGCTGACTGTAAACATGAAGGAAAATAATAACGAGCTGCAGGGAGAAGCAAGGAAAAGAAATGCGGGTTGTAAAGACAGTTAAAGAAAAGAAAAACTCCTTAGATTAAAGAGTGTTGCGTGTCTGCCTTGTCGAGTCACAGCAACATGCAACACACACACACACACACACACACACACACACACACACACACACACACACACACACACACACACACACACACA
>NW_026111953.1:95000-117500 GCF_024679095.1 Eriocheir sinensis
TAAATTATCTCTCTTCCTATATACCTATCTCTATCTATCTATCTATCTATCTATCTATCTATCTATCTTTCTGCCTGTATTCCTGTAACTGTATTTCCCACGCCGTGTCCACCTGTGTCGATCAATATATATGTGTTACCAAATCCACAGACTTTGATGTATTTTTCTATGCAAATCTATAGCTATCAATCATTTCTCTCTCTCTCTCTCTCTCTCTCTCTCTCTCTCTCTCTCTCTCTCTCTCTCTCTCTCTCTCTCTCTCTCTCTCTCTCTCTCTCTCTCTCTCTCTCTCTCTCTCTCTCTCTCTCTCTCTCTCTCTCTCTCTCTCTCTCTCTCTCTCTCTCTCTCTCTCTCTCTCTCTCCATCCTTTCTTTCTTTCTTCCTTCCTTCTTCTCATTCTTTTCCTTCTCTCCTTTTCAGCTATTCCAATTATCTTTCCATTTCCCCTTTTTCCTTCTTTCTACCTCACTTTCCCTCTCCTCTCCTCTCCTTCCTTTCTTCCTTCAGTGCCTCTCTCCACTTCTATGGATCCCTCCCTTTCCTCCTCTCCTTCCTTCTGATCCCTCCAATCATTCTCTCTCTCTCTCTCTCTCTCTCTCTCTCTCTCTCTCTCTCTCTCTCTCTCTCTCTCTCTCTCTCTCTCTCTCTCTCTCTCTCTCTCTCTCTCTCTCTCTCTCTCTCTCTCTCTCTCTCTCTCTCTCTCTCTCTCTCTCTCTCTCTCTCTCTCTGCACAATCACTACAATTCTCTTTATCGCATTAGAAGTCAAATAGAAGGGGAGAGAAGGAGGGAGAGAGCGAGAAGGAGGGAAAGGAAGGAGGAAAACGAGAGGAGGGAGGAATAAGAGAGGTGAGGAAAAGGGAGGTAAGGAGGAGGAGGAAGTGAGGAGAGAGAGAGAGAGAGAGAGAAAGGTTGTGAGAGGTGAAAAGGGAGAGAGAGGAGAGAGAGGGGGACAGAAGGGAAGGAAGGAAGGAAGAAAGGAGAGGAAGGAAAGGAAGAGAAGGGAAGGAGAGGAGAGAAGGAGGGAGAGAGAAGAAGAGGAAATAAAAGAAAAAGAAAAAAAGGAAGGAAAAAAAAGAAGAAGAGGAAAAGAAGAAAAAGGAGGGAAGGAAAAAAAAGAAAGAAAAAAAAAAAAAAAAAGGTGAAAGGGAAAGATGGAAGGAAGAACAGGGAAGAAAGAAGGAAGGATGAGAGAAAAGAAAAGAAGAAAGGAATTAAGGAAAGTTTGCAATATATATGAGAAAGAAATGGCAAAAAAAACAAGATGAGCGGAAAAAATACATATACAAGAATGAAAGAAAAATTAAAACAAAAACAGAAAAAGGAGTGAAAGGAATAAACAGACACACACACACACACACACACACACACACACACACACACACACACACACACACACACACACACACACACACACACACACACACACACACACTGGGCTACTCACCAGTTTAATAATATTACCATCTGGTTTTGACGCCTTGGCTCCTCCTCCTCTCCTCCCTCCTCCCTCCTCTCGCCTCTCTTCTCTCTCTCTCTCTCTCTCTCTCTCTATCTCTCTCTCTCTCTCTCTCTCTCTCTCTCTCTCTCTCTCTCTCTCTCTCTCTCTCTCTCTCTCTCTCTCTCTCTCTCTCTCTCTCTCTCTCTCTCTCTCTCTCTCTCTAAACAGAGAGAGAGAGAGAAGAGAGAGAGAGAGAGAGAGAGAGAGAGAGAGAGAGAGAGAGAGAGAGAGAGAGAGAGAGAGAGAGAGAGAGAGAGACTAAGTTTTGAGTACCTTTAGAAAGACCCTGTTCTCTATTTTATCTCGCGTCTTTGCGTTTTAAATTCGCCCTTTTAAATTTATCACCTCCCTCCTCCTCCTCCTCCTCTTCACACCTCGTATTAATTGCAGTACTCTCACGCCACGCCTAATCACCTCCTCCTCCTCCTCCTCCTCCTCTCCGTCTTCATCTCCATTCTCCTCTTCCCTTTTAGTCTATCTTTTTCATTATTTCCTTTTTATCATTTTTCTTTTTCATCATCTTTCTAAAGCATATTTCCATTTCCAGGAAGAGGAGAAAGAGGAGAAGGGGAGGAGGAGGAGGAGGAGGAGGAGGAGGAGGAGGAGGAGGAGAGAATATCGATCATTCAATTTTTCCCCTATTACCTCTTTCTTCCATTCCTATCCTTACTTCCTCTCTCTTTCCTCTTCTTTCTCTCTCCATATTCCTTTCCTCTCTCATCTGTTTTCCTCTACTTTATCATTATTTCCCTCCTCCTCCTCAACCCTTCTCTCCCCTTTATTCTCTTATATTATCTCTACCTCCATCCTTTTCTCTCCTCTCTCTCTCTCTCTCATTTCCTTTTCAATTCTCCCTCCCATTCTCTCTAGTTCGTCTCTCCTCCCCTTCCCTCCCTTCTACCCTCCCCTTCCCTTGTGTTTCCTATCTCCCTCTGTTATTCCTCCCTTCTCCCTTCTTTCCTCGTATTACTCTCTTCCCTGTTCCTCCATTCTCTCTCCCTCTCCCTCCCTTTCTCTCTCTCCCTTCACGCATCAAATTCTAACCCTCCTATATAATTTTTCCCTTTTTTCCTTCCCTCTTTTCCTCCCCTCTCTGTCCCCTCGCGCCACAAAATTACACGCCTTTTACACTCGACATCCCTCCTCCTCCTCCTCCTCCTCCTCCTCCTCGTCGTCAGCAAGCAAACACTCAGCGTCCCCTTCTCCTCCTCCTCCTCCTCCTTCCCCCTTGTTTCCTCTCCAACACGCTACTCTCTCTCTCCCTCCCTCTCTCTCTCTCTCTCCTCTCCCTCTCTTTTGTTTCTCTCGTTCCTCCTCCTCTCTCCATTGACACCTCTCTCTCTCTCTCTCTCTCTCTCTCTCTCTCTCTCTCTCTCTCTCTCTCTCTCTCTCTCTCTCTCTCTCTCTCTCTCTCTCTCTCTCTCTCTCTCTCTCTCTCTCTCTCTCTCTCTCTCTCCTGCTCTTCCTTCTTCATCATCCTCGCTTTCTGCTTATTCCCTATGCTACTCTTATTCTGTTGGTATTTCTATTTTCTTTCTATTTTCTTTTCTTTTTCTTCGTTTCCTTCATGTCTACGTTTTGTTCTACATCTTATTGTTTATCGGTTTCCTCCCTCTCTTTATTTTTATTTTTATTTTTTTCCCCATCTTTACGTCTTCTTCACTTCCTATGTATCCTCCTTCTTTGTCTTCTCCTTCTTGTTCTGTTCAATCCCTTTCTCTTTTTATACTTTTTTTTTTAATTTATAGTCTTTCTCCCACTTTTCCCTCCCATCTTATTCTTTTTCTTCTTCTTCTTCTTCTTCTTCTTTTTCATCTTCTTGTTAATATTTTACTTCTTCGCCTTCTTTCTCTTCTTCATATTCTTCCTTCCTTTTTATTATAAACTTCTTCCTTTCATCGTCTACCTCGTTTCTCTCTCTTTTTTTTTTTTTTTTTTCATAATCTACATATTCTTCATCAACTTTAACATAACTCCCTCCTCCTCCTCCTCCTCCTCCTCCTCCGGACGTAAAGAAAAGCCTGTGCGTCGTTTCTATATTTCTTTGTGTTTACCATTGTTTTTTTGTACCGCGAGTGTGTATGGGGAGCACTCAGAATTTATGGCTTATATGTATGTAGAGCCACCCCCCCCCACTCTCTCTCTCTCTCTCTCTCTCTCTCTCTCTCTCTCTCTCTCTCTCTCTCTCTCTCTCTCTCTCTCTCTCTCTCTCTCTCACACACACACAAACACACAATGCAGGAAACTGAGCCTTGGCAGCAGTGGGGGCAGGCTCTGCCGGGCAAGGAGCGGCGGCCGCCACCAGCTTATTTTGTTGTAACTGCCGCCGCCTCGTTCACCGTGACTTTTGTCAAACATTTACAAAACAAATGAAGACAAAATTAGTGAGCAGAATGTTCCCTAAAACCTGCAGCAAGCACAACATCCGACGCACCGTGCTCGGCACCTGCGTCGTGCTGGCCGCCGACGGCGGCGCCAGCGGCGGGGCGCGGCCCCTGGTGACCATCACCCTTTGCCGGCGTCGGGGTGCTGGCGAGCCCTCAGCTCGCGGAAGGTGGCCGCCTTCGCCTTCCAGGCGTCCGGCCCCACCTCCGTCACTGCCCCGCTGGACCTGGAGTACCTCTTCAGGTGCAGCGGGAAACCAGACGCCGAAGCCACGCAGATCAAGATCTGTGTGGCGTACCGCCGCGGTGCAACTCGCAAGGCCCGCGTTAGCCTGGAGGAGTTCCTGGAGGCGCTGCTGGATGGAGGGCGACCTGGCAGCTTCTACTTGTACATCTATGAAGACAAAGTCGGCCTCCAGCAAGCCAGTCAGCAGTTCCAGGCCCTTCCCACAACATGGCCACTGGAACAGAAACCCGACAAGGGAAAGAAGGCCATGTATACTGAAGGAAACACCGCCAATGATGAAGACACCTACAACGAATGGAAAGTTTACCTAGAAAAGGTGTTTGCGGTGGAAGATCATGACGATGACACTTACAATGATGAAGACACCTACAACGAATGGAAAGTTTACCTAGAAAAGGTGTTTGCGGTGGACGATCATGACGATGACACTTACAATGACGATGACACCTACAATGACGATGACACCTACAATGATGAAGACACCTACAACGAATGGAAAGTTTACCTAGAAAAGGTGTTTGCGGTGGAAGATCATGACGATGACACTTACAATGACGATGACACTTACAATGACGATGACACTTACAATGAACGGAAGGATCTCCCGGAAAGGGTGCTTACGGTGAAAGATAAAGACTTTGGCGAGGCGGCGCACGAGGTTGTGGAAGCCTCTGATGTCGAAGCAACAGAAGAGGAGGAAGCCTCAAATGTTTCTGCCGCGAAAGAGGAAGAAGAAGAAGCCTCTGATGCTGGTGACGCAGAAGAGAAAGAAGCCTCTGATGTTCCTGCCGCAGAGGATGAAGAAGCCTCTGATGTCGGTGCCGCAGAGGATGAAGATGCCTCTGATGTCGGTGCCGAAGGAGAGGAGAAAGTCTCTGATGTTACCGCCGCAGAGGAAGAAGAAACCTCTGATGTTCCTGCCGCTGAAGCGGAAGAAGCCTCTGATGTTACCGCCGCAGAGGAAGAAGAAACCTCTGATGTTCCTGCCGCTGAAGAGGAAGAAGCCTCTGATGTTACCGCCGCAGAGGAGGAAGAAACTTCTGATGTCGGTGCCGCTGAAGAGGAAGAAGCCTCTGATGTTACCGCCGCAGAGGAGGAAGAAACCTCTGATGTCGGTGCCGCTGAAGAGGAAGAAGCCTCTGATGTTCCTGCCGTAGAAAAGGAAGAAGCCTCTGATGTTCCTGCCGCAGAGGAGGAAAAAGCCACTGATGTCGGTGCCACAAGAGAGGAGGAAGCCTCTGATGTCGGTGCCGCAGAAGAGGAGGCACCCCTGCACGGAGAAGCCTCTCGGGGCGAAGTCCATTCACCAGTGACCGTCCCTGCCGCCCCCGCCACAGCTTCCCTCGCCTACCGCAGCCTCACCGTGGCGCAGAGATTCATCTCCCGCCTCGCAGGACCCAGTGACCGCCAGCTGGAGGACCTGCGGCGGAGCCACGGCGTCAGCATCGTGCGGGTCAGGCGAACCCTGCACATCAAGGGCAACAGGGACGCCGTTCTGCGATGCCACCGAGACATACGCGACGAGATCGCCGAGTGGCGGAGGCGCGAGGCCGCTGAGGCTCAGTAAGCGAGCCACAGACATGCCTGTGACCCGTGACGGCCGCCTTAGCACCATGTTTCTTAGCATTTCTTATCATTTCTTGTCTTTCTTATCAATCTAGATATTCTGTTGTTGTTGTTGTTGTTGTTGTTGTTGTGTTCATAGCCACCTCCCCTGCAAGATCACAACAGATCACTCGGTTCTGTTGAGTCATCGTGAGCCGGTTTCGAGTTTCGGGTGAAGGCGCTGAATGGAGCGGCTCAGATCCAGGATGAACTAGACAGAGTGTATGACTGGGTGGGGATGTGACAGATAACATAAGAACATAAAAAGAACGGAAGGAGTCTGCAAGAGGCTGGTAGGCCTGTACAAGGTAGCTCCTGTGAACCTAAGCTCCTGTGAATCTTACCCCACCTAATATCACTGTCCATGAATTTATATATGACTTTTCCTTTTCCTTTTTCTCCTTTTTTTGTTTTTTTGTTTGAAGTGTTGCAATTTTTGATTCGTATTTTTTTTCCATATTTTTCTTGTGTATTGCTGAGTCCTTGTTCTTCTCTTCCTCGTTTTCTACCTTCTACTCCTCTTCCTCTTCTGCCTGTTATTTTTTTCTCCTTTTGCAACACCTCTCATTTCTCTTCTTATTCCTCGTCCACTTATACTTTCTTCTATTTTTCATTCTCCTTCTCCTCTTCGTCCTTCTCCTCCTCATTATCTTCCAACTCCTCCGTCCACACCTCTAGTTCCTCTTTTTTCTCCTATTCCACTTCTTTCTTCTCCATCGCTTCTTCTTCCTTCTTCTTCTCCTTCATTTATTCCTCATCTTTGTTCTCGTAACACTATTTTAATCCCTCTTCGTCTTCCATCACCTCCTCCTCCTCCTCCTCCTCCTCCTCCTCATCTCCCTTCTCATTACGCGGCTAGACTTGGAAGACTTCTTAGTGAGCAGGTGTCACTTTTCAGAGCATAAAAAACAGCGAGCCCCGACAGAGAACGTCACGTAAACAATCAAAGGACCACCAGCCAATCCCACCATGACCATATAAGCGCGTGTTATGTAAACGCCCGCAGCATTCGAAATAAATTCACAGACCTGGAGGAGCTTGCTGCAACGGAAAACTTCCACATTATCGCCGTCGCGGAGTCATGGTTAAATACAAATAACAGAGATTTTATTGCGGAATTTAGCTTACTCGGCTATTCATTTTTTTTGCGACAGAGAAAACAGAGTTGGTGGTGGCGTCGTCTTATATATTCGTGCTGATTTAAATCCACGTGTTATCAAAGTCGAAAGAATAAATAATATAGACACCGTTTTCGTAGAGATTAAAAACCATTCGAGTAAATTAGTTATTGGCATTGTTTACAGACCTCCAAACCAAGCAATGCAAATAGACAGAAAACTGTTCGAACAAATTTCTAACATGCAATCAATTTGAAGCCGTAATTATGAGAGACTTTAACTTACCATTTAAGAGTTGGGGAGACACGTTAAATATACACTCGGGTCACGATCTATACAGTAACTCATTAAGGCTGGTTTACACGGACGACAGTTTTGCCACGATATGCCACGACAAACTGTCATGCCACCTCGTGTCCGTGTAAATACAACTGTCGTGGCAGCCCGTGGACTCCTCGTGACTTTGTTGTGCCACCCCGCGGCCTTGTCGCGACAACCCGAAAAATTTTGAACATGCTCAATATTTGGTCACGACAGTGCCACGAGAAAAATGTTAAATCTGTCGTGCCCATTCTGTCGTGCCACCTCGTAGCCCCTTCACGACAAGGGCACGACACCTCGTGGCGCCCCGTGGCCCGTCGTGGCAGAAGATGAACTGTCGTGGCAGCCACGACGTCGTGCCCTGTCGTCCGTAGAAATCCAAGGGGTGCCGAGGAGGGCACGACAGGCAAAATGGCCTGCAGCGACAGTGGCACGGGCTTGACGCGACAGAAAAATTTTATTGAATTTTATTGCCACGAGGTGTCACGAGCGGCGCGCGACGAGATGTGGAGGGCACGACAGTCAGAGGCGGAATGAGTTGTGGGCGGCGTAGGCGGGGAAAAATACTCGACGCTGATTGGCTGAGACGCTGTAGCACCTTGATCCGCGACCCCCCTATAAAAGCAAGGCAGGTACAGCCTGTATTTCCATTCCCTGCTGGCCCGCCGTTCACAACACATCATCAAGATGGTCAACCCCAAGCAACCCCAGCCCACCAAGATCGTCCAGGACGACTCACCTGACGAGCCTGACCCTGAACGTAGCCAGACACCGGAAATTATGTCGCAGGAGATAGAAGAGATCCAAAGCCAGGATCTCTTCACCGATACACCACCACCTGCGCCGCCAAGAAAAAGAGATCCCGCACATCGAAGAAGGACATCCCGGAGTACTCCTTCACCCCTGCCCAAGTGTTGGAAGTGGCTGACTTTGTGGCTACAAACCCCGAGCTGTACGACAAGACCCACGCCCGGTGGATGGACCCGAACCACAAGACTAACCTGTGGAAGGAGATTGCGGCGAAGTTCGAGGGGGCTACGCACCAGCAGGTCAAGAAACTATTTGACAATCGTCGGACGGAGTACGGCAGGATTGAGAAGAAGGAGAACAAGAGTGGTGCTCCTCGACGCAAGCGGACCAAGAGGAGGAGACCATCATGGAGACGTGGGGCTTCCTCAAGGGCACATTGCCCACGAGCAGACGACCCCTTCGGACACCTTCTCCCAAGCCACTGCAGCGTCTCCCGATCTTCTCAGTGATGCTGACTCTGACCTGTCAGCTCACTCCATCGCCCGCCGTCGAGCCCTTCATTCTGCCACTCCTACAACACCTGTTCGGGGCCAAATTCAACGCCTGGTAGACCACGCAGCTCAGCAACTGGAGAAGCAGATGACACCGCGAGAGAGAGGAGGTCGACGCATTTCTCAACATGCTCCGGTACAAGCTGGCCCACCTCGAGGATGACGACTGCGAGGAGCTGCAGGCCAACATGATGGTGTACGCCAACGAGTGCAGCAAGCGGCGTCCTCTTCAGCATCGCCAGGCCATGCACAGGAGAATGCGAAGGGCGATGGATTCATCTGTTTCCCACATGCACGAGCCTCAAGCACCACCTCCAAGTTCTAGCCAGCCTTCTACTCCAGCGGCCACCCAGATTGTTCAAGCGGCGGGGCAGTCATCGCAGTACCAGCATGGGTCCTGGCCTCCGAGTCAGACTATTTACCAGCCACAATTCCAGACCGTTCCTGTGATCCAGCAGCAGATACCGGTCCAGCACACCTTTCCTCCGATGTCACCCTTCAGCCTGCCCACCATAAGCCCTGTAAAGGACGTTAGATCCATGACGCCCAGCCACAACACACCCCAGGCCCTGAACCTTGACGAGGACAATTAAAAACCTCACCTTTCCTGGCCTCTGCGGAGGTCAGCCACCTTTTTAAAGGCCTCCTCTAGGAGGCCGCAATCAATTACTAAAAAGAGAATGACTTGACTACGCATAACTCTGCTATGACTCTGCTCTAGCTCTGTTATGCACTTAAAAAAAAAAGAGAATGACTGACTAGCCACACATAACTTAATACTTGCTGTGTTCACACAACTTGTATTTTCTTATGTAGGCACTCAAAAGACAGCAACCTCTTGGTTGCACTTCCTAAAAGAGAATGATAATGACAAATCCTTCCTATCGTAACTCTAAAAGTTAGGTAGCTAGGCAGGCAGGTAGATAGGTAGGTAGGTAGACTATAAGAAAATTAAAGTTTAGCAGCTAAAAAGAAACATAAAAAATAGATAGGGAAAAACAAAACATATAAAAAGTAATAGCTAGGATAGTTAAAAAATAATGGCCTACAATATGATAGGAAATATAACTGAAAATAGAGAAGACCATATAGCTAGCAAAAAAACAATAAAAAAAAATTAGGTAACTTAGTAGAATTGTTGAATGTAGACAGTAGTCTTGTAGACACATTAGTTGCACTTAGAAAAATTAGATATGCAGCACTTAGAAAAATTAGCTATGCATGTGCATGTCGATTTGTTGAATGCAGACAGTAGTCTCGTAGACACATTAGTTGCACTTAGAAAAATTTCATATGTAGCACTTACAAAAAGTAGCTATGCATGTGCATCTTATAGAGCACACATTAGTGCAGTTAGATAGAATCAAGTATGTCAACACTAGAAGTACGCTTGCAGGAATAGCTTTTAGGTTCATTGGATTGTGTAGGACTTAGAAAAAAAAATAGTGACAGCACTTACTCAAACTTCATAAGTGGGCTTGCATGGACGCATTGTGTATTGCATGCGCTTTGAAGGAATTAGGAAAAACACAAGTAATGACATTAATTGTAGAAAGTAATACAAGTACGCTTGCATGGACATCTTGTGGGTCCATGAACTAAGTAGTGAAACCACTCAAACAACTTATTCAAAGTATGCGTTCATACACAGCTTCTTGTTTCGTGTCGGTTGAAGACAGAAGTAGTTACCTGTCACCTGAGACCCTTGCCCTGTTAATTACCTTTGCCCTCCCTCCTTCCCTGCCCCCCCCCCCCCAAAAAAAAACCCACCCCTTTATCTACCGATGACCTCACCCCCCTTCCTTGACCCCCAAACCCTTTTCTCTCACCTCCTTTCCTGCCAACCCACCCCTTCTTCTCTACCTGTGACCTTACCTCCCTCACCCCCCCCCACCCCTTTCTTTACCTGTGACCCCAGCTCCCCCCAACCCCCCAATCCCCCCTCTCTCTCTCTCTCTCTCTCTCTCTCT
This sequence comes from Eriocheir sinensis, assembly GCF_024679095.1. Taxonomy (NCBI): domain Eukaryota; kingdom Metazoa; phylum Arthropoda; class Malacostraca; order Decapoda; family Varunidae; genus Eriocheir; species Eriocheir sinensis. The sequence continues at coordinate 105,447 of NW_026111953.1, forward strand.
CTCTCTCTCTCTCTCTCTCTCTCTCTCTCTCTCTCTCTCTCTCTCTCTCTCTCTCTCTCTCTCTCTCTCTCTCACTTTCTTTCTATAGTTCGATCTGTTTCTTTTGTAGTTCGATCTGTTTCTTTTACGGTATTGTCGAAATTTAAGAGTGCGGATCTTGTTCTGAATTTATATATATATATATATATATATATATATATATATATATATATATATATATATATATATATATATATATATATATATATATATATATATATACACACACACACACACACACACATCTCAATGTTGGTACAGAATTCAGCGACAGCGATCATCGAATGATTTCGTTTAAGATAAAAATCAAAGAGAACATGAAAACGAGTATAGAAAGAATACCTGATTACCGACGTGCGGATTTTGACAAACTAAGAAATTTAGTAGCGAATGCAGACTGGAGCGAAATTTCTGCAGCCTCAGATATAAATAAAGCTTGGGAAACATTCACAGAAACTTTAAGTAGAGCCGTGAATTTATGCGTACCATTCCGTAAAAGACGACCAGCAGCCAACTGGAAGCCTAAGTGGCGGAATAATCAACTCAAACGCCAAATTAAGAATAAAAATCGAGCGCGTCGCAAATACTTGATTACAAGTAATGAAACAGACACAACTGAATTCCAAAGATTACGCCGAGAAACAAAAAGAATCATACGTCTCAATAAAAGAAACCTAGAGCTTCATATTGCAAGCGCAATAGCAACTGTAACTGTAAAACGCTTTCCACCTCACAACAAACGTTTACAAGGCCACGAAGGCGAGTAATCGAGTTTTCCGGAGTATTTTCAAGATCCCATCACAGAGGCCTCGTCAGACTACCGCCAGGGCCGTAAACTACCCCTGGACGCGCCCAACACTCCACGACAGCCTTGCCCAGTGTGTGTGCCTGGACGCCGAAAGGTTTACCAACATGACCCCCGAAGTAGCCGGTGACGCGTGATTCAGGGCGCCGCGACTGGCTCGGGTCCGGCATGCATGGCAGAGTTTAAAGGCCCATCATTCATCCCTGCGCCGCCCTCAAGGTCACGCTGGCCTTAGCCCCGCCCCGGCACACGATAGAAAACGGGATTTTTGTAAGGCAGACTCCGGGATTTGATGGCGCTCCCTGCTGGAGTGACTGACTTAGTTTAAGAATGGCTGATTGAATGCCTTGACTGACTGACTGACTTATCTTGACTAGCTGACCATGCTGACTGACTGACTGACTCGCTGGCTGTGTGGCTACGAAAATAACTGACTGAATGCCTGACTGACTAAATGACTGACTGACTGACTGACTGACTAGCAGTCTGACTACCTACGTAACTGTCTGACTGCCAGACTAACTAATGTATAATTGAATGACTGATTTGGCTGACTGACTGACTGACTGACTCTGTGGCTACGTAAAAAAAAATGATTGGTTGCCTGACTGACTAAATGACTGACTGACTGACTGAATGAATGAATGAATGGCAAACGGACTGACTGAATGAATGAGTGAATGGTTAACCCGGTAGGAAGCAGCGGGGATCATGTTTCTTAATGGTTCCTCCAAGTGAGAAAAATGAGAAAAAATCACCCTCACACAAACCACTTCATAATATATATCCAAGCATTTGTGATCAGATTATGTATCATCTATTTAGGGGGATTATATCATGGCACAAATTTGGCCCGTCGCTGCTACAAGGTGAAGCCACAAATTTGGACCGTTGCTGCTACCGGGTTAACTATCTAACTGACTGGCTAACTGACTGAGTGACTGACTGATTGACTGACTGGTGGACTGAGAGAGAGAGAGAGAGAGAGAGAGAGAGAGAGAGAGAGAGAGAGAGAGAGAGAGAGAGAGAGAGAGAGAGAGAGAGAGAGAGAGAGAGAGAGAGAGAGAGAGAGGGATAATATACAGACGGATGAAGGACGAGGAATAAATGGAATATATTAACAGATGAAGGAGGGACGGAGAGACACGAATAGAAAGAAACTGAGAGAAAGAATGTACGAGCAGGTATTAGACAAAATAGACAGGAGACGGTGACTGGCAGTGGGACAGGAAAGGAAAGTGTGTTGGGGCTGGAAGAGGAAGAACATGTGCGGGCATGAACGAGACGGAGCAAAAGAGAAGGAGACTGAATGAAGGACAAAGACGAAGAGAGAAAAAGAGAGGAAGTGAGCCAGACGTCGCCTGCCTCCGTGTGTTTCTTTCTTGTTTTGTTATCCATCAAGGTGAGGATATTATTTTTTTCATGGATGTTAGTGAAAAGCCTATTCAGTATTGACGAGACGGCCGTGCCCGTGAAACGCTGCCACTGTTACAGAGGAAGTGTTGTGTTCCCACACGCTACATTCCCTGCTCCCTCAGCACAGCTCCGCCTCGCTATTTCCAGCACACTCCAAATTCAGGGTGACGCCTCGCCGCTGTGCTCAGCGTGATAAGCTCGCCTTGTGTCTCAGCTACACAGTCGTCGTGTTGTTCCCTACATCACACTGCGGCCTCGTGTGTCACTGTGTGTGCCTTGTATGTGTGTGGGGAATGTGATGCGTCTAGTGTGCTGGCATTGAGATAACGTTAAACACTGTGTGTGCCTTGTGTGTGTGGGGAATGTGATGCGTCTAGTGTGCTGGCATTGAGATAACGTTAAACACTGTGTGTGCCTTGTGTGTGTGTGGGGAATGTGATGCGTCTAGTGTGCTGGCATTGAGATAACGTTAAACACTGTGTGTGCCTTGTGTGTGTGTGTGGGGAATGTGATGCGTCTAGTGTGCTGGCATTGAGATAACGTTAAACACTGTGTGTGCCTTGTGTGTGTGTGTGTGGGGAATGTGATGCGTCTAGTGTGCTGGCATTGAGATAACGTTAAACACTGTGTGTGCCTTGTATGTGTGTGGGGAATGTGATGCGTCTAGTGTGCTGGCATTGAGATAACGTTAAACACTGTGTGCCTTGTTTGTGTGTGGGGAATGTGATGCGTCTAGTGTGCTGGCATTGAGATAACGTTAAACACTGTGTGTGCCTTGTGTGTGTGTGGGGAATGTGATGCGTCTAGTGTGCTGGCATTGAGATAACGTTAAACACTGTGTGTGCCTGGCATTGAGATAACGTTAAACACTGTGTGCTGTTGTGTTTGTTTGTGTGGGGAATGTGATGCGTCTAGTGTGCTGGCATTGAGATAACGTTAAACACTGTGTGTGCCGTCTAGTGTGCTGGCATTGAGATAACGTTAAACACTGTGTGTGCCTTGTCTGTGTGTGGGGAATGTGATGCGTCTAGTGTGCTAGCATTGAGATAACGTTAAACACTGTGTGTGCCTTGTGTGTGTGTGGGGAATGTGATGCGTCTAGTGTGCTGGCATGGAGATAACGTTAAACACTGTGTGTGCCTTGTGTGTGTGGGGAATGTGATGCGTCTAGTGTGCTGGCATTGAGATAACGTTAAACACTGTGTGTGCCTTGTGTGTGTGTGGGGAATGTGATGCGTCTAGTGTGCTGGCATGGAGATAACGTTAAACACTGTGTGTGCCTTGTGTGTGTGTGGGGAATGTGATGCGTCTAGTGTGCTAGCATTGAGATAACGTTAAACACCGGCGTACCAGAAAATTGAAAGGCCATATATATATATATATATATATATATATATATATATATATATATATATATATATATATATATATATATATATATATATATATAGATATATATATATATATATATATATATATATATATAATTTTTCTGCGTCCAGTATTATTAAAAGGATTCGGGTTAGATAGCAAGGGTAAATTTGTTATTTTTTATACATACATGTATTGATACATACATATACATACATTGTACATTTTAGAAGTTTATTGGCAGCATACAAGTACAACATAAATCTGGGAGATTTAAATAATCTTAAAAGTACTAATTTTATGTTACTTGAGCGAACATTACTTTTAAAATCTTGTTCATTTTTGTAATTTGGACTGCAAAATTTACCCTCGAAACAACACTACTTACTCTAGAACTAAATGTTCTGATAAAAAAGTAATATACTGGCAAGGAAAAAAATGTTATATTCATATAACATGTATAATCTTCGTTTATACAGGCTGCTGCTGTAATACATATTTTTACAAGATACATGGAAACTGGGTCAGGTATTCTATGAATACAAAATAAAAATTAACTAGATGAATTAGATTAGTTACTGTCAACAACAATACATTGTAACTGGTTTACCTCTCAAATTTAGGCGTCTGTTCTTACGTGCAAATTCATCAAGGACTTCATGATCAAGATTTGTGTCACAATGGACAGAGTAAGGCCAGTCCATTTAAACGACTTTCACTCACTGCGTTCCTAAGGTACGTTTTAAGCAATTTAAGGGCACTTAATAATCGCTCATTGGTGAAAGTGCTAACAGGTAGGGTTGAAAAATTTGCAATAGGGTGGAAAATTTTGGACGCGTGCCCAATTTTTTGGCACATGCTAATGTCTCAAGAACTTGCTTTGACCTCTCATGAGATTCACGACGCTCCCAATAACTCTGCCCCCGTAGATATTCATCTTCAACGAGATCGGCATCTCCATCAAGAAATTTCCATAAAATTCAACTGCCTCCTTCAGTTTACCAAAGCCATTATCAACTGAAAAAGAGGGAACAAGATTTCCCAACAAAAAGCTCCTACTGTGTTTAAATGCAAACCTTTCCCTAAGTTGTGCTATAGCAGTGTCCGAAAATGGGAGAAAAATAGCTCTTCGATAGTACTCCTATGGAGTTGCTGTTGAAGGGTTAGCCTTTATTATGTTTATGATGACCACTGATTGTTCAAGGCTTCTGGATGATATCTCCGTACCTTTCCTCAGCTTGGGCAAAAAGTTGGTTGAACTTATTTCCATCACGATAGAACTGAAATGCATCTATGCAGCTCTGTGTAGCTACACTTCCATGAGCACCCATCAGTTCTTGTTGTGACCCCTGCAGCTTTTCTGGCAAGGGTTTAGTGACACTTAGAACTGAGGTGAGCACTTCCAAACTCATGAGAAAACCTGGGTCACTTATTGCTATAGATTAGACTTGGCTGCTGATTCTTCACCTAACGTGTCTTGCAGTAATTATTCTTAATCATTATTTCATTATTTACCTACCTGATTAACTGAATTATCCGGGCATCAGCCGAGTCAGTAATGACTTTCCTACACCACATAAAGTACGTACGTGAAGCGTTTTCTGGCGTTTTGTGACCAGGAAGGAAATATGTAAAGAATGGAAAGACACAAATCCCAAGCCTGCGTGAATTCAAGAAATGACACACGCTATAGAAAAAAAGTATTACATAAACAGAAAATGAAGTCTATCAATCATAATTTTTAGAAATTTGGAATCTGTGGTCAGAAAATATTATACGGATAACATGAATAGGCTACGGCCACGTGAGCCTACGTCGTCAACGAATGTTTCTCAAAATAGATCACCTGCTCTTATTCAACTCAGCAGCTCCATTGTTCAAGTGCTGAGCATACAATAGTCACTCAGCCACTCTACACTGTCCACTGTCAAGCACAAAACGGTCATTAAAGGTGGTTATATGAAGCGCTGCCTGCGACAAGGGGCCAAGCGCCAAAAGTAAACAAACGAGAAAACTGCATGTAAAGGTAATGACACGGCGTGCGTCGGTCGGTCACCATCGCTTTACTTTACCTGTCTCGTGTGTCCTAAACAGAGTATATGCAACTATGTGTTATACTCCGTTAGAGACTACATTTTCTTGGCTTTTACTTGATATACATTGATTTCGTAATGTTGAATAACAAAAGAGTTATAAAATGATGAATAATGCAGTGTGTTAAGCAGGAACAATTTTCGGATTTTGAAAGTATTACGTGGCCCAGTAATTACTACCTTGGAAAAACAATCAATTGATAGACAGCATCTCTTAATAGTTCATTTAGGACAGGTCTTAGACTCCTAAGTAAAAGATTAACTGTACGTATGTTCATTGAATGACAATAATTTTAGTCCTCCCCGCAGGCGCCACCCTATCCGCGGTAGGGAGGGACGACGCGTAACGCTGCCAGGCGTACGACAGCCTCCTCCTTGTGTTACCTTCCACTACACTTCTTCCCCACTCGTCTCTCTCTCTCTCTCTCTCTCTCTCTCTCTCAGAATGCATAGGCACTTACCATTATCACATTATTCATTTATTTTTTTATTTGTTTTCATTTCACTATATTGTAACCTACTCATTTTCATTCCCCTTCGTCTCTCTCTCTCTCTCTCTCTCTCTCTCTCTCTCTCTCTCTCTCTCTCTCTCTCTCTCTCCTAGTCCTTTAGAATGCTTAGGTAATTACCATTACCACATTTTCATGAATTTTACTAATATAAAAAATAAATCATTATACCCAATAACTCCTACTATTGTCATAAATCTTACTGGTCAAACACCACATTTCAAACTCTTTGGCAGTGCTTTCGTTGTGTCCTCACAAGTGAAGTATTTTTCAAACAACCATAAAAATACACGTCGTAAAAGTTTCTCTTGATGGTCATCCTTATAGTACACTATTTACTGTGAAACTGGCAGATAGACTGTGATGTTGATTGACGGACTGTGAGGTTGACAGCCGTGCACTGTGTGGTTGACAGACGGACTGTGAGGCTAATTGGCACTGTAATGTTGACAGACACTGGGAGATTGACACCGAGATTGATTGGCACTGTAAGATTGACATTGTGAGAATGGTTGGCACTGTGAGGTTAATACTGAAAAGTCGAGACACTGTGAGGTTGATTGGGACTGTAAAGTTGAAAACTGTTAGGTTCATTGGCACTGTGAGATTGATCACAGTGTGAGGTTGATAGACAAAGTGAGGTTGAGAGACACTGTCAGGTTGACAAACAGTAAGGTTGACACACTGTGTGGTTGAATGAAACTGTGAGGTTGACAGACACTGTGAGGTTGACAGACACTGAGATTGAGAGACCCTGTGAGGTTGACACAGTGAGGTTAAGACACTGTGAGGTTGAATGACACTCTGAAGTTGACAGGCACTGTGAGGCTGAATGACACTGTGATGTTGACAGACAATGAGATTGACACACTGAGGTTCAACGTCACTGATGTTGACATAAACTGAGGCTAACAGACACAGTGAGGTTGACGATCTGAAGTTAACACTGTTAGGTTGAATGACACAGTGAGGTTGACAATGTGAGGTTGACAGGCACAGTGAGGTTGATAATCTGAGGTTGACAGTGTTACGTTGAATGACACAGTGAGGTTCAGATACTGCGGTTGACAATATGAGGTTGAAACTTTGAGGTTGACAGATACTGAGGTTGACAGACACTGTGAGGTTGATATACACTGTGAGATTGACTCACTCTGAGGTTGAGAGACACTGTGAGGTTGACAAACTGTGAGGCTGAATGATACTTTGTGGATGACAGACACTGTGAGGTTGACAAATTGTGAGGCTGAATGATACCTTGTGGATGACAGACACTGTGAGGTTGATACTGAGGTGAGAGACGCTTTGATGTTGACACTGTCAGGCTGAAACCTACTATGAGGTTAACACTGAAGTTGTAGATACTGTGAGGTTGAAAGACACTCTGAGGTTGACAGACACTGTAAGGTCGAAGGACACTGTAAGGTTGATTAGCACTGTGAGGTAAAAAGACACTAAGATTGATTGACACTGTTAGGTCGGAAGACACTGTATGGTTGATTGGCGTTGTGAGGTTGACAGACTAAAGTTGACACTGTAAGGTTGATTGGCACTGTGAAGTAGACACCCACTATAAGGTTGATTGGCACTGTGAGGTCGAAAGATGCTTTGAGGTTGACAAAGTGAGGTTGATTGACATTATGAAGTTGACAGACACTGTGAGGTTTGAGACACTGTGAGGTTGATTGACACAATGAGGTTGACAATGTGAGGTTGACTGACACCGTGAAATTAACACACTGTGAGGTTGACAGAATATGAGTTTGATACAGTGAGGCTGACAGATACTTGAAGCTGATTGACACCATGAGCGTAAGAGGTTAGCAGACACACTAACTCAAGACTGGCCGCAGAATGGAGTTGAGACGTTGACACCTGACACACTGGATGATGTAGTAGATTGAATGCCCCTGAGCACCTGATGTCAAGGTCGTGACTTTTTATTAAGTCTAGGCTGACGCAAAAGTAGCATGGTGGTGTCCGTGCCCGAAATGGAAGGTCTTCGGCTGAATTTGTGTTTTCTCGGAATGAGTGGTCATCAATGAATATTAGCATGTGATAAAATTGAATGTGACGATGTTGAATGTAGTCTGCCAATGACAATTTATAATTAATACATTGAATATTAGCGTAATACATAGGTATTTGTCACATGCAGCCCTATTATGACACGCCCATTGTACCCTCTCGTCCTCCCCTCCCTCCCACCATGACTTCCTTCACCTACGTAACCTTGGCTCTCTCTCTCTCTCTCTCTCTCTCTCTCTCTCTCTCTCTCTCTCTCCTTCTTCTTCTTCTTCTTCTAATATTCATTGATAATTTGCACTGGAAGGACGGGTGACACTTTTTTTCTAGCGCCGCTGCATTCATCATTAACAAACGAAAACCCTAATGCATATTCCCAACTACAACACATTTAAAATTGAAGAAAACTAAACAAACAAAACAAATTGATGAGTGCCCGACACACGACGTTTTGGTGCTTCCCGTCCCTCCTCCCACTTCGCCAGGGCCCCTCCCCCACCCCCACAATAACCGCCCCGCGCCATGTTTGCCGGCAGTGAAGTGTTGGCCAGTTAAAGAAACTTTCATGTATATGATGATAATTTTGGGGCAACAATAGTGTATACTAATGTTTTGTGTTAGAATTAACCACGATTATCAGCAACTGCCTCTGCAAACGTGTGATATTTACTGAATGAGACGGTGATGTCAATGACATGGTTGATGAGCTACACTACTACGATTAATCAACGTTTGCTGCACGCACAGCAGAGCTACGATCATATTACTGTTGTTTCTAAGAAGAAGGGAAAATTATAGAGCTAAGTACACTATTAACTCAATTTCACGGTGGTTGGCGCTTGGCCCCTTGTCGCACGCAGCCACTCAATTATTATAGCGGCAAAGGTCGACCTTACAGGTCCCATACGCGTCTCGCGTCGCCTGCCACTCTCCCCGACATAATACAGAATCTTATTACATACTCACCACTGTCACCAGACAAGTTCACTTATATAGTCACTTATATAGTCCTCCAATCACTTTGACCGCACCTTACACCTAAAATCAAGTAAATATGAGAGGCAAGGAGAGGAGGCACACTTACGACTTTCGTGCTCTCTCTCTCTCTCTCTCTCTGCCAGAGCCATCCCAATCTCGTATTCCTCTTCTTCCTGTCTCCCGCTACAAACACCCCTCCGTCGCTTTCAGTTGACAGTTTGACGTCGCACTCTACACACAATTTTATGAACCCATCATTAACACCTTACTTTTTTCACTCAGAGCACACCTTATATCCTACCATTAACTCAAAACAAAACCAAAGGGGAAATAGCTCGGTCACTCGGTGCCACTGAGCTCTCAACTACACACACACACACACACACACACACACATTCATAATCGTAATACTAATATACATATTCCTATTATTTTCCTGTAACATTTGTTTATTCATTATTATTTTTCTTTGCAAAAGGGGGGGGCCATGGCCCCATACCCCCACCCCCTCGGTATGCCACTGACGTTAAACGTCTGCTTTGAACGTCTTCTCGCTCTCAGCTACCGCCTGTTGCGGAAAGGGAGCCGAGTGCGACACATCCTCTCCATTCCCAAGACTCCTGGGCCCGTATCCTCGAGGGCTATTAACTTTTACTCTTAAAGTTACTATCAAAGTTAATAGTCTCAATTTATTAAGAGTAACAGCTATCCTCGTCAACTTTGAGTGTAAGTATTAGCAAATCCTGGCTACTATTATCTTCTTCTTTATGGCGGGCTCGTTGCTAAGGACGCCTCCGTGCAAAACGTAAACATCCGACATATCTCCCCTCCTGCGTCACAACTTGCTCTGCTGAAATTACCGCACCATAACCACGTCATCTGCCCCAATGAGCACATCTACGGGCCGGAGAACCAGCGCAGAAAAGGAGTAAGTTTAATTGGTCGCCAGATGAAACGGTCTTCTTACGTCAAATTCATGAAAAAATACGTACAATCAGAGGGTGTTATGGGAAGAGCATCACCCCTGAGGATAAGAAGAGAGCGTGGACTGAAGTGGCAGAAGCTGTAACAAGGTTGGTAATCACATAGTCATGCTTCAGTTAGCTTACAAACTAACCTAACCTAATCAAGTGGGTATTTTTTACATAATAACACAACCACTGACCTTCCAAACAGAACATACCTTTTCATTCTGTATCTGAATAGTTTCATTATGACCATTTCTGCCACAACCCCCTCTCCCTCAACAACCTAACATAGCTAAACCTAACCATGCCAAACCTGCCCCGTCCTACCGAACACATCCTAACTTAACATGCCAAGTTTGTTGGGGGGGAAGAGGGGGTTGGTATAGATAGTTAAGGCATATTTGACCTTTTTTTATTCCTAATTTATTTTCATTTGTTTATTATTATTATTATTTTTTTTTTTGGGGGGGGGGATGCTAGGCATGCCAGACTATGGACATTTTTACAAGTACTTTATGTCAAGACTATATGGGAATAGGTAGGTTTCGTGAGAATGGTAAAGTAAGATTAAAATAGTATATTTATAGCATTGGTCAAACAGATTATGGTGATATAATGTTAGATTGGAATGTACTCAAGATAATGAAATTAAGGTTAATGCTTTTTTTTTTTTTTTTGGTTACATATTCACATGTTCATGCTTCAAGTAACTTGCAAACTCACCTAACCTCGTCAAATGGGTATTTTTGTATACAAACGCAACCACAGAGTTTCCAAACAGAACATACTTTTTCCTACTGCTCCACGTGAATAGCATCATCATGACCATTTCTGCTGCAACCCCACTCCTCAACAATCTAACATAACTAAACCAACTCCTGCTAAACCTGTCCTACCTAACACGTCCTAACTTAACATGGTAGGTCCCCAAGTTTGTTAGGGTGGAAAGGGGGTTAGTATAAGTCGTCATATTTACCTGTTATTTTATTTATTCTTTTTTTAGATTTTTTTTTGGGGGGGGGTTGGGCATGCCAGACTCTCAACACTTTTACAAGTATTTTATGTTAAGACTATATCGGAATAGGTAGATTTGATGGGAATGGTAAAGTAAGATTACAATATTATTTTAATAGCATTGGTCAAACAGTTTCTGGTGATATAATGTTAGGTTAGAAGTACTCAAAAGAATGAAATTAAGATTAATGCTTTGAATTTTTTTGTATAGCTGTATTGTGTAATATCATCCTACTTAGAGAAAAGCATTTTAGAAAAGTAGGTAGGCAGCGTTCAGTGCGACATCAGGTTTATATTAATTTTATCAGGCTTTCAGAAATTAGCAGAGTAGCGTAATCGGTAGCGCGCTGGTGCCCTCCAGAGGCCGTGGATCGAAGCCACGCTCTGCTTCTTTTACGAATGTTCTTATTTTGGAGAAACTGTAACAACGCAGTGACAAATATCGAAATGTACACCACTGAGCGGCGGAAACCGAAAAAAAAAGTCAAACGATCTTTGATTTTAGCTTATCCGAGGACCAGTTGGTTCGCTACCCAGAATCTGTTCTGAAGACATGGGTTCGAATCCCGGCACTCAGTGATGTACATTTCGAAATATTTTTATTGCGATCATTTTGTAATAAATAATGATAATATTATAATTATCTTTATTGTTATGAGAGATATTGTTGTTATCGTTACTCCTTCTCATTGCTATAGTCACCATTACTATCAGGCACGGCAGCGGCGGGGCTCATGGGGAAGGCTTGGGCCGCGCCCTGCGGCGGAACACGCTAGCGGACTTTAGGGCCGCACTTGTCTCCAAATGCAAACATTCGACAAGTTTTCATGACTTAC